>NC_064631.1:580624620-580762120 GCF_023864275.1 Schistocerca cancellata | reverse complement strand
TACGATCTACACAGTTTTATAGCCAGTTTCCTATACGAAACAAGTTACAGAACTGAATTCATCTGCTGTTACCTCTGTATCAAAATAATACCACAGTCACTGATTTCATCCTGAAATGAGTTGACTTATCGCAAGTCAATAAATTACATTTGGAACTGACATCTGTCACATTACACACATCCTCCAGTCAGCTTCCTGTAAAGCTGCCTTAAAACTTCCTGTTTACTGTTTATTAATTAATCTGTTTCCCATTATATTATTTAACAGTAATCAGATAAGTTGTTTAGTGAAGCTTGTTGTAACTGTTGCATAGCCAGAGAAGTCATCTACTACTGAATTAATATTTATACTGTCACACTTTAATGACACTCAAGTCCATACTGAAAGCACATACATTAAGAACACCAACATGCAGCCAAAGCAGAACTGAACTCCTGGACGGAGATTGCAGCTATTTATACAAGCACTGAATATTCCAGAATACTGGTATTTATACATTCATAGAGTATTCCACAATATACAAGCATTGCAAAAATATCTCCAGAGCCTTCCAGGAGTAATAAATACTAGACAACAAATAATTGCTGCCAGCCAATGATGCCACCCAAGATGCTTCACTGCATGCACCATAGCTCATGGCATTTCCCTCTCCTGAGGACATGATGACCAACTATTTTAGATGTTCTCACTGGAGCAGACTACAGCACCCTACGTCTACTAGATTATTCTGCAATTCACACTTTGATGTGTGGCAGAAGGTTCTTTGAACCATTTCACACTGTTTCTTTACTGTTCCACTCCTGCACACTGCATGAAAGGCAAACTCTTAAATCTTTCCATGCAGGCTGTGATTTTCTTATTTTATTACTATAATCTCATCTCCCATGTAGGTAGGCATCAACAAAATATTTTCACATTAAGAGCAGAAAGCTGGTGATTAAAATTTTGTGTAAAGATCACGCTGGAATGAAGAACAGCTATGTTTTAGTGATCCCCACCCCAGCTCACCTATCATATCTATGACACTCTCTCTCCTATTTCATGATCATGCAAAATGAGCTGCTCTTTCAAGGACTTTTATGATGTCCTCTGTCAATCCTATCACATAAGAAGCCAGTATCACACAGCAATACTCTAGCAAAGGATGGACAAGCATAGTGTAGGCAGCCTCTTTAGTGTACTTGCTGTATCTTCTACGTGTTCCGCCAATAAAGCACAGGCTTCGGTTCATCTTCCCCACAACATTAACTATGTGATCATTCCAATTTATATTCTTAATTGTAATCTCTAGTTTCTTAGTTGAATTGACTGCCTTTAAATTTGTGTGATTCATTGTGTAACTGAAATTTAATGGATTCCTTTTAGTACTCACGTGGACAACCACACACTTTTCATTATTTATGATCAATTGCTACTTTTCACATCATACTGACAGACATCTTGTCTAAATCATTTTGCAATTGGTTTTGATCTTTACTTGATGGTAAATCACAGCTTCATGTGCAAACAATCTGAGAGGACTGCGCAAATTGACTCCTCAAATCATTTGTACAGATTAGGAACAGTGAAGAGCCTATAACACTTCCTCACCATCTTGATCTTGTCACTGGCCCTCTGTATGGCAGAAATGGTGGGTACTTGAATTCTGATTGTCTTGTTACATTGTCTTCACTAAGATGAACATCAAAGGTAGACCTCCCACTCCAAAACTTTGTGATCGTGGACAACTTTTTGGACTGTTGTCTTCTTGATGAAAGGTCATAATCCTTGACTACATATGTGAATGATACACCATATGGCCTAAAATAGTGCTCTAGTAACTTATCCAATAGTCTAACTTTCCACACAGGAGTAAAAATCCATACCAAGTCTCCCAGGTTGTATCATACTGGGCAGTGCTTGGTGTTATAGCACTCTTGGTCTTTCTTCTGAGTGTCCAAAGTTCCTATGTGAGCCAGCTTTCTTGCTACTTTGATCCTTTGTGACATTCACATAGACCTTCTGGGTGTTTTATGGTTGAAATTAGAACATTGTATCACTTGTCATTTCAGCCTCATGGCTGTGGAGCAGGAAGAATGGTGTGAAGCCTGTAGCGTCTTGCTTCATGAGTTGCATGTAAATATCACAGTGGGCAATATTGTAACTGAATCTCTCTCTGTTCAACATCAACAAACATCAAGAGCATAACTACAAGTGTCTTATTAAAATGTTCAGTGAGGTGATTCAACTGCAGATGGTAGGCAGTTGTCATCCTGTGGTGATGTTGCAATGTGAAATTACCTCTGACAGTAGTCTCGACTGCAAAACTTTTCCATAATCAAATATCATTGTGCAGGATGCTCTGTGCTTAAAAAAGACATTGTCTACAAGGAACTCTGCAACACTGGACCTTCAGTAGTTGGCACAGCATTGGTGACAGGATAGACAGTGAGGTTCTCAGTGCAGACTATTACCCATCAATTCCCATTTGTAAATTTTGGGAACCACCTCAATAAGTCAATTCCAATCCAGTGGAATGGCGTTGCTGCAGGCAGCATGCATACCAAATGCCCCACAGGTAATTGTGGTATGGATTTCCATAATTGGAATTCCTTAAAGTGACTCACAAAGTGTGTGTGGAACTGGTAGACACCAGGCCAGTGATACTTGTGCCTGATTCTGTTTAAAATCCTTATTAATTCCAGGCGACCAGGAACAGCATGGAAATACTTCAGGATAGCTGGTCACAGATGACCTGGGATCATGAGCAATCACTCTGCCTCAACGAATCATAGTTCCTGTTAAACAGTGCTCTGTTTATTAACTGGAATTCTCCTCCAGTTGATTTCTTCTCCTTCACCGTTTCTATGATTTTCAGCATTGCTGGATATTCCTCTGTTCAGCAGCAACGTCATTTAATGCAGCAATGGCTAAGATCTCATCTCTGTTGCTGTGTTTTGGAAAATGATTCCCTGAAAGGCAGATATGGTGTTTGTTTCCACTTCTGTACACCACTGTGACCTCATACTCCTGAAGCCTAATTGGCCATCTTGCCAGTTAACCTGACAGATCCTTCAGGCTTGTCAGCTAGCATACAGAATCACAGTGGCAAATGATTTGCCAAATAAGTATAGCAAGAATTTGTTCATGACCCAAACAACTGCAAGGTACTCTTTCTTAGTTGTAGAGTAGTTCATCTCGGACTTGGAGAGTACTCTGGAAGAGTAAGCTATCACCTTCTCAGCATCTTTCCAAATTTGCACTAGAACTGCATCTATCCCATAACCGCCAGTGTCAGTTTGAAGTTCTGTCTTGAAATTTTAGCCATATAATGCTAGGACTGGAGAAGACATTAGCACCTGCTTAAGGGCAGGAAAAGACCTTTCATGCACATCGTTTCATGAAAATTTGGTGTCTTCCTGCAGGTAATTCTCGTAATGGACATGCCTTGGTACAGAAGTCCTTTATCAATTGCTGGTAGTTTGAGCACATTCTGAAAGAACTTCACATCATGAACATGCCAATGACTCAGAAAATTTGCGACTGTTCTTATTTTCTATGGATCAGGACAGTCTCCATCATTTTTCAGTAGACGCCCCAAGACTTTTACTTCTTGGGCTGCAAAGAGGCATTTTTTTGGATTCCAGCCAAGGCCTGCAGTCTGAACACACTTCAACACAGTTGTCAGACTGCTTAGATGTTCTTAAAAGTCTCAGAAAAGATGACAATGCCATCCAGATAAGAAAGATACATCATTAACAAGGTGTTCAGGCAAACTGTCCATCATATGCTCGGAGGTGGCTGGACTATTAAGCAGCCCAAACAGCATTACTTTAAACTCAAAGAGGGTGTCAGGAGTTATAAATGCAGTATTTTCCTTGTCAGCCTCATCAACCTCAAGTTGTGGTGAGTGAAGAACACTAAGAGGAATGGTAATAGACAAGGACTTAAGCACTCGAAACACGTCTTATCTGCTTCGGCACCCACACAATTGCGAATAATTCTGAGCTGAAGACAGCAAAGTCTTGAGGCAGTTGGATCTTGATCTTGAGGAAACATAAAGTCTTGAAGCAGTCGGATCTTGAGGACATGATCAGGGAAAACAACAGAGCATCCAACAGGACCTGCTGTTTACACCAATCTGTAAATACAGCTATAGGGTCATGTTGCTCAGTTAAAATGTCATAAAATAATGTATAAAATGATATGCAGTACCACAATATTGCTGTACTGCCCTCAATCTAAAATTACTCTAGGCATCTGCAGTAATCAGTGTGGCAAGTGGTTAAAACGCTGGGCTTGGGGTTGTACTTGCTCCTCACCAAGAAACTTCAGCACATGCTGCAAGTGGATCTCAAGCGGTCTTATTACTTGTGGATGACTGGAGAAAAGCTGATTCAGAAATGGACGAGTGACACTATGCAAGTGTATTCAGAGCAGTGAGGAACTTACGTGCCTGATGCACCATACTGAGCTGCTGCTGGATGGTGAGTGGTGGTTCCCTAGCCTCAACACAGAGACTGAGTGCGGGTCTGGTCCTGTAAGCACACATGGCCACCCTAATCCCCTCATGATGGACAACGACAATGATCTTCTCATAAGAAGACCTCACTGGTCCGTACACTGTGCACCCACAATCTAGCTGTGATTAAACAAAAGCCATATAAAATGGGAGCAGACGTGTCCTGCTGCTCCTCAAGACCTGCAGCTAAGGCAGTTCAAGATATTCAATGCCTTCTGTATCCTGTCTTTCGGGTGGTAACCATGACAATTTGGAGTCACAAATTAGGCCCACAAATTTCACAGTCTTTAAAATGTAGAATGGTGATGCAAGTCAGGCAAACTTATCAGCACAAAACTGAAAACCTGTCTTTGCAGCCCAATCCTCTAACCTCTGCACTGTAAGTTGCAACTGACGAATCACAGTTGCAGTACTGGAGGAGGAACAGAAAACTGCAAAATCATTAACAAATAAGGGGCACTGTACAGGAGTCTTTATCATAAACAAGATACTGCTTATGGGTATGGAAAAGAGAGTAATACTTAAAATGCTGCCCTGAGGAACATTGCTTAAAATTGTATGCTCAGACCCACCTGAATATATAGCCATGAAACTTCACAACAAAAGAAAAGGGTGTGACATAATGAATACGAAGCTAAATATTTCTAACTGAAAGGTGCTACTACTCAGTGGAAGAATTCATGAAGCACAAAGTGATACTTTGAGCTGGATCATTAAAATGAAATAAAAATTTATGCTAGTTATAGTGGATGCAAAGTCTAAAATAGTGCTAGAAAGAACCTTGTGTAAATTGTCCGGTAAGTAATATTGTAAGTTTGACAAATTTTAAATAAGTAAGTTCTACAACAAGTAATATTGTAAGTTTGACAAAATTTTTAAATAAGTAAATTGTAGCCCTGACACATCTCCTGTACATCAGACTTATATTCAGAAATTCTGGATGTTGTGAGATAAATAAAATAAATTTCACATTTCTCTTGCTCAAAATTATCCAATAGCATGTCACCAACTCGGGACTGAAAAAAATGCGTAGACAGAAGGACCATATGAAGAAGGGCATATGGTCATGAAAGACCCATTGATGGAGCTGCCATGGAATACTGTGTCTCCAAGAAGTGGCATATGCCATACTGGTTTTGAACAATATACTGAGACAGTGATGTTTATGCAGGAAAGCCTGCTGGATAGCTGCCTCTAGCACAGTCAGGTCGTCAACAGTAGATCGAAATCTCCTGAATCCATACTGAGAACGACTAAGGAGTTGCTTGGTCTCTAACATCCACGCTAGATGATGGCTAACCATTTGCTCCAGGGTATTTTCTACACAGCTCGTTAAGATGATGGTCCTTGAGGTGAGGTATGAAAATTACCTCTCTTCACGAGATGGGAAAATGGCCTGTTTTGCATATAAAATTAAAACATTTGATGTACCAAGGGAACTGAATTGTTTGATATTTCAAGAGGCACTGTACTGAAGATTTACATTGCATACAGTGAAAACAGAACAAAATCATCCACTAACTCACAATGTTTACAAAAGTTTGTGTTGCATGATCATGACAGATGGTTGCTGAATAGGACTGTGATGAAAAATAAGAAGATGACAGCTGCAAAAGCCACTACACTACTGAATATCACACACGTTAGCCCTCTCAGTACCAAACCAACATGAAGGGGTCTCTATAAGCAGGGAATTGTAGGGCAAGCTGGAATTCTAAAATCACTCATCACTTGTGCTAATGCCCGTAACAGGAAAACATAGGGCCGAAGCCATAAAACCTGGACTATGGTGCAATACGAGAAAGTAGTTTAGTCAGATGAGTCTGGTTTCACACTGTTTCCAGCTTCTGACAAAGTTTATGTCACAAGAGCAAAACGTGGCAGGTGTTCAGTAAAGATTTCACAGCCATATCATGGTATTCTATGGGTCCATGGCTACCCTGCAGGGTCGCATTACAGCCAATGATTATCTGACCAACTGGGCTGATCAGTTCAATCCCATGGTAAAATGTTGATTCCCCAATAGTGCAGCTGTGTTCCAAGATCACAGGGCCCCTGTTCACACAACTCACATCGTCCAGGATTGGTTTTGTGGGCACGAAGATGAATTGTCACATGTTCCCTGGCCACCACAGTCATGAGATCTCAATATTATTGAACCTTTGTGGTCTAGTTTAGAGATCATTGTTACCTGAACTTGCCCCTATTTTTCAGGAAGATTCCCTTGAAAACTACACAGGAACTGTATTTATCCATTCCAAGATGTCTGGAAACTGTTTTGAATGCTAGCATTTTTTTCTGCACTGTATTAGGTATGGAAACATGTTGTGTTTTCGGTGTCTTCAGCGGAGTGTGTGCACACTCCATTGCACAGTGAAAATTCATTCTGGAAGCATCCCCCAGGCTGTGGCTAAAACATTTCTCTGCAATAGTCTTCCTTCCAGGAGTGCTAGCCCTGCAAGTTTCACAGGAAAACTGCAGTGAAGCCTGGAATGTAGGAGATGAGGTACTGGCAGAGGTAAAGCCATGAGGACAGGTCGTGCTTGGGTAGCTCAGTCAGTCGCGCACTTGGCTACAGAAGGCAAATGTCCAAAGTTTAAGTCTCGGTTTGGCACATACTTTTAATCTGCCAGGAAGTTTAATGACTTGGGAGTGGAAACTCTTGAAAGACTGCAGATCATTGTCCCATCGACCTTCCACCTTACTTTGACAGCAAATTTGCCTCCTACACTTCAGATTCCTAGGTGAGCTAAATGGCATTGTAACAAAGCTGAGAGGAAAGATTATCTATTCATGGTATGAGAGATCCATGGAAGTACTCGAGAAAGCAGCTTCTACAAATATTTCACAGAAACCATTCACTACTACTCGAATAGACAGTCTACAATACACTGGAACCTGGAATGCTCTCAGGCTATTTCTTTAAGAAAATTTAAACAGCACATGGTGTACCTAAAATGTAAATCTGTCAATATCAGAGGAAAAATTCTTGAAACAATGCAAATCTAACATTTTGAAATCATTCTGTACCTCACATAAGTGTGATACTAACATGACATACTTATTGTAGAAATTGTCTCGAATGAAAAACAGCCGACAGTGGCACTAAATTATGTTTATTTTAAACCTTGACCATGGTTTCTAATATAATAATATAGCCTTCTTCATAAGTCTTATTTTTCTAGACCACTGATACAATCTACACATAAACTTCAAAATTACGTAAATGATAACATATTACTTACATACACAATAATAAATGAAAAATGTCTTAGCCCAGTGGCCGCGTCAAGACCAATAAAATAACTTCAACAGACATAAACCTGTTTCGAACATAAGTAAAATTACATATGACACCATATGTCCTCCGCCACTACCTCAGTTATACTGGGTGCACGGTCGTCAAGTGCGACGCACTCCGTGCACCATAGGTGGCGCTCACCACAGTGAGCTACATTGCACTGTTTATCAGGCAACTAGTCGATACATACGACAGTAAATTAATAACAGTTTTTAGTTTTAGTTATGTCATGTTCCATAGATCAATTTCCCAATTATTTTATCCATGAAGTAGAAGGAGTTGTCCAAAAGAAATGATTTTAAGCTAGATTTAAAACTTGATCTGCTACCTGCCAGACACTTTATGTTGTTGGGCAATTGATCAAAGATTTTTGTTGCTGAATAATGTACTCCTTTTTGAGCAACTGACAGCCTCAATAACAGATAGGACAGGTCATTTTTCCCTCTAGTGTTGTACGCATGAACATCACTGTTCTTCACGAATAGAGATGGATTATTTGTAATGAATTTCATTAGTGAATATATGTACTCTGATGGTGCAGTTAAAATACCTATCTCCTTGAAAAGGTGCCTACATGACGTCCCTGGGTGAACACCACTAATTATTCTCACTGCTGTCTTTTGTGCAATCAATACTTTATGTCTAAGTGGTGAGGTACCCCAAAAAACTATTCCATAAGACATTATTGAGTGGAAATATGCAAAGTATGTTAGAAGGCTGATCTGTTTATTACCAAGACTAGGGATTATACGAAGAGTGAAAAAAGCTGAACTTAGTTATTTCAGAAGCTCGGTAATATGCTTCTTCCAGTTGTTATCAATGTGACCACCCAAAAATTTGGAGAAATCTACCCTGTTAACTGAGTCCTGTTCATATGCTGCATCAATTGTCGGTATGACTCTATTCGGTGTACAGAACTGGATATAGTGAGTTTTTTCAAAACCAAGGGACAGTCCATTTTCTGATAAGCACTTAATAATTCTTTGAAAGCCATCCTTAACAATATCGTCAGCTGCTTTTTCTGGAATGGGATTTATTATAACACTCATGTCATCTGCAGAAAGTACTAGTTCAGCTTGCTGAATGTTAAGTGGGAGGTCATTCACATGAATAAGGAACAGGAGAGGACCTAAAATTGAACCCTGTGGGACTCCCTTTGTGATAACTCCCCATCCACTAGAATTTACCATCCTCCCAACATTATTTGTGCTATTCAGCACAACATTTTGCTTTCTGTTCATTAAGTATGATTCAAACCAGCTGTGTGTATAGCCTTCAATTCCATAAAACCTTAGTTTTTCTAAGAGTGTGACATGATCCACACAGTCAAATGCCTTTGAGAGATCACAAAAAATACTGGCGATAATTTGTTATTTAGGGCTTGTACTATTTGATGGGTAAGTGTGCAGATAGCATTCTCAGTCATGTAATCCTTCCAGAATCCGAACTGCGACATGCTGACTAACTTATTTTCACTTAAATGTGAGACTACTCTTGAATACATAACTTTTTCGAATATTTTAGAAAATGAAGTAAGCAATGAGATTGCTCTCTAATTATTTAAGTCATTCTTGTCCCCTTTCTTATGAAGACGTTAGACAATTGCGTATTTCAATCTGTCTGGAAAAATTCCCTGTGCCAGTGAAGCATTACATATATCGCTAAGGACTCCACTTATTAAATTAGAACAACACTTCAAATTTTTGTTAGAGACACCATCAACACGACATGAGCTCTTGTTTTTCAGGATATTTATAATTCCCTTAATTTCAGTGGGGGATGTTGGTGCTATTTCTAAAGGGCTAAAGTCCCGGGAATGACATTTTTAACATATTTTTTTGCTTCTTCAACTGAACCCTTTAACCCTATTTTTGCTGCTGCGTTTGGAAAGTGATTGTTAAAAATACTTGCAACTTGTGAATTATCACTCACAACATCATCATTTAGCTTTATTGCTATGGTATGCTGTGCACTGTCAGGCTGCCCCATCTCACGTTTGACTATATTCCAGATATACAAGCACAAAAAGCTTGACAATAGGAATTTACTGAATGATCAGTGTTATTTGAAAAGTTCCAGCTTCCTTGAAGGTTTTCAGCCCGTACTGGGTGTAGCAGATAGGCACTAGTAGTTACTTGACTGCACCATATGGTGGTATGATTATCTTTAGAGATAAACTAATATATTAGGACAATGCTCCAGTAGGAATTTGTCATAAAAAGTCATGAGCTGCTTTTATGTTAACAGTGGTTTGTGTTTGAGACAGATATGTTAATGTGCCCTTTGTTATCTTGCACCATGTTACCGCACTCATGCACTAGGATGCTTGCTAGTTATAAAGCTAATATCAATCATTGGTAGTGTGGCTATGTACAACGACTACAGTTGGCTGGTAGAATTTGCCTTATAAACTATTAGAGCATATAATGTAAGCTGAAGTTATATTTGCCTATGATAGTCTTGTTTCTGAATCATGCATCAAATTGTGATACGACCAACTTTGTTATAACTGTTAATGTTCTACCACTCTAATGACCATATGCAACAATATTTCATCTGTTGGACATTTGTATTAATAAGTATATGGTCCTTCACTTGCACATGTAGGCTTGTTATTAATTTATTGTTGTACGTATCGACTAGTTGCCAGATAAATGCTGCGATGTAGCTCACCGTGGTGAGCGCCACCTATGGTGCGCGGGGTGCGGCACACTTGACGACCGTGCACCCAGTATAACAGAGGTAGTGGCAGAGGACATATGGTGCCATATGTAATTTTACTTATGTTCGAAACAGGTTTATGTCTGTTGAAGTTATTTTATTGGTCTTGACGCGGCCACTGGGCTAAGACATTTTTCAATGTGTAGATTGTATCACTGGTCTAGATGTTATTTTGATCATTTTTAGGACTTCTGAAGAAGGCTATATTATTACAGCACAACCCTGGTCAAGGTTTAAAATAAACATAATTTAGTGCAACTGTGGGCTGTTTTTCATTCAAGACAATTTCAGTTGCTGTTGTCGCTGCCACGATGAAAATAATTTTATTGTAGAAAGTCTACAGTTTTATAAACATTGCTGATACACCCTCAGGGTGGATGGAAGACTTTGTGGACATAATCACTCCACCATCTGTTAAACCTTGAGCAATTTCATTTGCTCTCATGGAGACTATATACTAACATAATTTCAACAGCACACTTTGTAGGGCTAATGAATGACTCACAACTGGAATGGTGTGCCCACATCAGAAAGCTGCTTCAAACACTAGATCAACCCATAAATGTTCTCTGTGTATTGCCTAATTGTTGAAGAAATGCACATCTCTCTGCAATGTTCATCCTGTACTGACTGCTGGAGCATCATCAATCAGGTTACAGTGTGATCTTCTACCGAAGTTCCATCAAGTTAGCACCCAACAAATCAGACAAACCCACTGGATTACAACTTGGAAGCTGCAGAGATGCCTCTTCGTATAACTGTCTGACAGGTCAAGAAATGGAAATCACAGGGAAAAACAAAAACGTTTTATTTGCAACATTTAGCTACACCTTCCAGTACTTCTCTATACACTCTGACTACTAACTTAAGACTTTTGTCATAGCATGTTGCCAACTATCTAATTCCCTCATCAAGGAGGTCTGCCTGTGCTTTTTGACAATTCTCTATGTTGGTCTGCAGCTAACTGTCTGTGCCAAAATGCTGTCCCCAAATACAGCAGTTCCTGCGAACAAAGAAAATCAGCGGTAGCCAAGTTCAGACTGTATGGGGGATAATCAAACTCTTTTCACTGAAACGGCGGCAAGAGTGTCTTTGTCACAGCTACAGTATGCACCCAAGCATTGTCATAAAGAAGGACGATGCCTGATGACAACATTCCTCTTCACTTGTCCTGAATTGGCCTTCATAGACTTTCTTGAATCGCCCAATCTGCTCGTGGAACATGATCATCAGTTGACACTTGCTTTCTTCCCTGACTGCCTGTATCATGAATGTCTGTACGTCCTATTTCAAAGTTCCTGCACCACTGCCACAATTACATGACATTTAATTACGTGGGATGCATGAAATCAGGAAGAAAACCCCTCAGCATGAAGAAATCAAATGATAGCATGCTCTTCCCACGTGGGGGGAGATACTATTGTTCTAGGTACATATACATGCTCACTGCGTGTTCAGAATTGAAGAATGTGATCTGACACAATCAACGGGCATACAAGAGACACTATAAAACACATTTGTGCAAGACTTCTTCGGGTTTTCACTCTGGTTTTAATTTATTGGCAAAAAAATTTGGCCTCATATATGTTATGTTGTAGAGAATCCAATAACCCAATTTATGGCACCTCCATTGTACATAAATTACACTGAGCCACAAGGACTTATCTGCATCAAATATCATTTGTTTTGAAAAGGAAAATGTGCTGCAGAAAAGTAATTGCTATTTAGCACAAACACTTCTTTACTACACAGTTCATCAGACTACCGTATTTACTCGAATCTAAGCCGCACTTTTTTCCGGTTTTTGTAATCCAAAAAGCCGCCTGCGGCTTAGAATCGAGTGCAAAGCAAGTGGGAGTTCTGAAAAATGTTGGTAGGTGCCGCCACAACTAACTTCTGCCGTCGAATATATGTAAAGGTACACAGGCATGCTATGTAGGCACAAAGATAAATACTGGCACCAAAACCTCCGCAATGAAGTAAATACAAATTCCGTATTGTTCATCTTCGAATGTAGCAGAATTTCAATGTAATGCGAAAATCCGACATGCAAGACTGTTTGGGATGTTTGTCAATATGGCCAACTCTACTTTCTGAATTTTTTCCTACCTGTGAGAAGAGATGGTTGCTAATAGGAACCTGATGAAATGTGAATCACATGCTGTATTCTCTTCACCATAGGAATAATACGAATATCAACATTTTGTCATGTATTCTTTCGTGTTTGCTGCTATCTCATTTAAATCCTGCCTGCCTAATAAACTACGAAACTAGAGTGAGACAACAGCAAACGCGGAAGAATATACGTATCGTGTCATGTTTATATTCGTATTATTCTTATGCCTAATAGTGATACAGTCGGAAATGAAGCACGGCAACTGACTAGATTTTTAATTCTATGATGACTCTAATTTCTGTGCAGAATTTGATGTACTAAAGAAGCGGCCGCAAAGATTTTCAAACGGAGAAACATTTTCGCCTAACTGCGGCTTAGATTCGAGTAAATACGGTAATAAGAACTTCAATATCCCCCCCAAACCTTCAGTTACTTGGTTTGGGTACTATTTATCTGCTCCCCAAATCCAAAACATCAAACATTAACAATATATTCAAGAGGACAACAGAAATTCAGTAGCCAGATCCTCCCACATCCATCTCATGTACTGATGATGACAGGAAAATCAGAGAAATGCAGTGCTCACACTGAGGCTTATCAATAGTATTTCTTTCTACACACCATTCATGAATGTAACAGGAAAGGGGGGACAGGGAGGGATGTAAAGACATTAGATACACCCTCTGTTAAAGTGGCTTATTGACCACTAATAAAGATGCAATCAAAATATTTAATAATGTGTTGAAAACAATTGATTAACCTTATGAGGTTAAGCACCTTCTGCCCTGATTTCCAACCAAATTGGTCACAATCAATACCTAGGTACATATTATTGTCTACCTCAGAGGTAGTAGCCATCATACAAGCTCGAAGCTTGTCAAGTCACTTCGAATGAACAAAATCTTTATCGTATCTGGCCCATATATGTATTGTCAGCTCTCACAAGGACAACTCCCAATCACAGCTCCCTCAGATTGAGTGGTAAGGTGGCCCAGTGGGTAGTCAATCAAAAACTGAACACTGATTGAACATTAACATACGAAGAAGGTGTACTGAACTGTAAAAAAATTAGTAAAATACAATCAGTGAATGGTCCAAGCTCAAGATGTGCAACACCAAGCAAATATGAATATCCATGGCATCATGGTTATGTGGTCACACTGCTGGACTGTGAAGGGTGAGATCTGTGTTCAAATCTCCTTCCTGCACCCCCACCCCTTTTCTTTTTTTACCACAAAATTATGGCCTGTCCATCCAGTCACTGATGTGTCTGTTAGCTGTATTCAGATTTGAGTCAGTGTTGTGGTGTAACATCAGTTTGTAACAGCAAAGCGTAAGGAAGGGACCTCCAGACATACAAACATTCTATTTGTTCTACACAAGTAACAGATGTTATGACTCTTGCATTCCGTTTTTGAAGTTCTGACTCTTGAATTCGTTTGTTATAACATAGTTCACACCCGTTTATTTCTTGTTTTCATTTCTGTGAGAGGTCTATGTAGCATCTAGCCTGCTCTCATTAGTCATCACATTTACTTGTGATGGTAATATATTCTTACTACATAACTCATGTTCTATAACCAATGTACTGTGTGACAATTGCCAACACTGCAAAAGGAGACCAGACATGTCAACAGCCGATGGGAAGTTTATAATTTAGTGTGTCTGTGTGTGTATGTGGGGGGGGAATTTGAACACAGATCTCCCACTTTGTTGTCCAACGCTGTGACCACACAACCATGACACCATGGTTCTTGCATTTCGCTCTTTGTTGCACATCTTGAGCTCAGACTGTTTACTGTTTCTATTTTACTTCTATTTTTACAATTCAGTACACCTTTTTCCTGTTTTCATGCTTGATCTGTGTTCAGTTTTGATGCATCTTACCACCAAAGCTGAGAGGGGTGTGATGGAGAGTTTCCCTTGTCAGCAACATCAGTCATCTTTTGACTATAATACAGAAGGTGATTGCGATGCAGCAGTAAGAAACTTCAGTTTCATCATATCAAGACTGCCAATAGAATGATTATGTGAACCACATCTCTATGGTTGCTATACATAACAGGCACTTACGTACTATTGATTTCAGTGTACCTGGCCACATGTCTGAAACACAGTGAAAGAAGTGTGGGAAGAAACATGTCAGGAAGGCCACCAGTACTATAATATGCAATCTGTTCCCTTAGGAGATTGTGGTTCACAGATTAGACATGCAGCAACTAACACCTATGTGAATGTAGAATGCCTTTCAATAAAGGAAACTACCCCAGAAAGGCTACATATGAGAGACTCATCAACTTAGTTCAGTTGCTTAATATAAGAATACAGTTTACATCACATCTACTTTTTACATGAGTGGTATGGTGGTCAGCAATTTATGTGCTGTCCTTGCATCATAAAATGCAAACCACAAAATATTCACTGACGTTTTACGAATCTGTAGCTTACACATCAGATTATCATCTACTATGTGCTATATATGTATTAAGAAAAATCTTTGTATTCATTAGATGTGCTAGAATGTAATTTAGTACTGACTCTGTGGTACAGACAGCAAAAATAAATGAAAATATAAGGGTCTTTTGCACCAAAAAAGTCTCCACAAGCATGATTCATATAACATTTCATATTTCTCAAGCAACCTAACACCATCCAAGCTCTCATAGAAGTGTCACCAATATCACAGATTTATACAAAGAGATGTTCTGTAGCTAATATGCCTCTAAAAAGCTGCATCTTATTAAATTCATGCCATACATTTACTTCTTATTGTTCACTCTGTGTAATATAATCAGTTTAATACCTCCAATATTATTTTTAACAATATTTCTACAACAACATTCCTGTATTAATGTGTAATTTCATTTTCTCATAAAATGGAACTAGCATACACTTTCAAAGGTAGCAAGTTGGAATCCAGTTCATCTGTTCCATTTTCTGCTTCCAAGAATAACTACCATTTTTCGTTCTTTTATTCTACATCTAATGTAGTTGCACACATATAAGTAATCTTTAAAGGAATACATAAAATCACTATTTATGTAAAGTCTCTGTTACACTTATATTTCAACTGTTTATATTTACCTTCCTGATTACAATAATTTAAGTGATCTTAATGGAAGCCTGAGTAATTAAAAATTACAGCTAATTGAAGTTACGATATCGTAATACAACTGCAGAACAGTGTGAGCCAAGAAGCAGCAGAGGAAGTATTGTTACCAGTCATTCAAAAGCAGACATTTACAACTTTCCAAGAACATATTTATAATTACCTGAAATTAAGTACCTTACAAAATAACTGACATAAAACGTATGAACCCTCAAGATCCCAATTGCCTGTTTACTAGGACTGCAAGATTCTGAATTTTAACAATATAATTTTACTGCTGCATTTTTTTCTGACTCAGACAATACCTCTCACTAATTAATTCAGTTGGTAATTAAGATTTTGACTGATTTACAATCATATAATATTTATTTCAAGAGGGATATTATACTCATCAGACGGGTATTCCAGATGTGAATTAATAACGTGAAATATTTTTCATAAATCAAACAAATCCATGCAAAGTAATAAAAACTAACCTAACTGAATTTCAAAGCATAATGCCCCCCCCCCCCCCCCCCCAGGATTCACATCATATACTTATATACTTATGCCTATGAAAGTGTGTGGCTAGTAAGGAAATGCTAAACATATATGGAGTTCAAAGTCTGTGACCAACCAGTACATCGACAACATCTATACGTCAGATCATGTTACAATCTGTGTCTTGCCAGCAGCTGGATAACACCTCTTTTTCAGTTAAAGAGAAATTCTGCACTCCCCGTATACACTGCTCAAAATAATTAGGGGAACACATGTGTCAGTATCTGTCATGTTAAATCTATTTTGATACAGGCAGCAACTGTGGTCTCACTGAATGGCTTGGGATCTTCACTTTCACTGAAGGCAACAATTAAAATTATTCACCATCTAGTGGTTGTGTTACACATTACAGTGTCCAGTGACCCTTCAGAAGGAAGTGTGTACCAGTGTCACAGCGTTTTCTAGTGAGGTACACAAATGGCAGTTGTGGACATGGTATTCGACCAAGCACATGCAATGTGACATTTTAATGCAGTACAATCTGCAAGGGCAGTTCTGTTTGATCCAAAAAGAATGGACTTTCAGTCATTTTACTGCAGAAGCCAATGCCTCTCCACATGTAATCCATATGTTGTGGACGCAGTACAGAGAGACAGGTCAGTGCACAAGGGGAATTGGACAAGGTCGCCAAAGCATTAAAACCCCATATGAAGACCAATATCTGACCATCTCAGCATTTCAGTGTCATACAGATACCGCAACAGAATAGCATGAGGATTTCAGAAGAGCCACTGGAGTCACTGTATCCGATCAGACTATAATGAACAAGTTATGCAAATGAACCTTATGTCCTAGAAGTCCTGTTTGAGCACACGTTTGACACAAAAACATCTTGCAGCTCACCCACAATTCTGCCATTCTCATGTCAACAGTCAACTTCATCACTGGCAAACGTGCTATTCACAGATGAGTCCAGATATTCTCTGACACAAGACAATGGCCATGTTCATATGTGGGGACCAATGGTGAGTAGTGCCTGCCAAATGCTGTCCAGAAAATTGACAGATTTCCAAGGTTCTGTGATGTTGTGGGGAGGTTTCAGTATTGACAGCCATTTGGATCTTGTCACTGTCCACAGTTGCCTTACTGCCAGGCAGCACATCAAACAGATCCTGGTGGATTATGTGGTGACTGCTGCATATGGTGGTGACCCTGAATTCTTTCTAATGTCAGGGCCTATGTGGCAGGTGTTCGCAGGATTGTGTTCTGAAGTAATGGAATGGCTGGCTGTGAGTCTCAACCTAAACCTCATTATGCATATGTGGGGACACGCATGACAGACGTGTTCACCATCATCCTGACAGAAGTGTTCACCATTGTCCCCAGACTCTCCAGGAACTCTCGTGGACTCTCATTGCAGAATGGAAATGGATGCCACAAGGTGACCTCCACAGGCTTATACAGAGAATGGCACATAGGTGTCAGACAGTGATAAATGCTCACCTAGAGCATACACTTTACTGTATTGTCTGAAAATCCAATGAAAAACACCCAGGATGATGGGATAAATGACTGTTTCCACTTTGTTTTTGACACCTGTCAGACATATCAGTTCTTTTTACAGAAATTATTGAGGATCTAGTGATGTTCTGTTGCGTATTTAATCTGTGAAAGATAACATTACAATTTGGTAACATACCCAGTCCTCAATTAGTGCTCAGTGGAGTATGGCAGATGCCCAACATCATGTTCCCTTAATTCTTCTGAACAGTGTGATACGCACAATACATATGTCTGCAAGGAATATGAAACGAGTAATATTTGGAGTCTTAACAATCTTAGCCAAGCTAGTTTATGCCACTGTGAATTTAACAAAGTTTGTGAGTGTGTTTAATGATTGGGTGATTCTTCTTCCATATGTATTTACAAAGGAAGAGATGTGCATCCCTTTACCTATAGAAACTATAAATTGTAAACTTGGAACTGGCTATTGACTACATTATGGTGCAAATAAAGTGGAAGGAAACCCTATTAAAATTCATTTCTTATGTGGTCTACATCATTTAGCACTATCCTTAACAGCATCTGTTTCCATGATTCTTTTTTTTTTCTTTTTTTTTATATATATATAAATACAGGAAGATACGAGACTTCAACTTTCATCAAAACTGAGTGCAACATCAAACTACAGGTAAATGGACCATAACAACTTCAGTTATTATCTGGTAAATTATGTTTCTATCTGTCATTGAGTCAGTGGCAAATTATGTCTGCAGTTACACTGTAATAACCATTTCAAAATTTATTTCTTTTAAATCTTAAGATACTTTCAGAATAAACAGTCAAGTGATTGTAAATTACTATTACATAACTTCTGCTACAAAAATTTCCTTAAGAAACTGTTCCCTGTAACAATAACATACGAAATACTATAAAATATGCATTGCAACAGCAACATCTTGATTAAAAATACTGAAAATCAGGACATGGGAAAAACTAGACAGTTATAACAAATAACTAGACAGTTATAACAAATGTGTGATTCATTAGTAACTATCTGGACTTACGGCAACGATCAATACTTTGTAGAATAGCCTGATCAAGACCAAGAACCTGTTCTGGCCCAACAACAAATTCTTTTGTATCAGCATCCCGAACAGTAGTTGGAACTGTTGCATCCATAGCATCCACTACTATATCTTCTTCACCTGTCTGTCCCCCAACACCACTGCAGTCTAGACCTGCATTCATGCCATCCAGTTCACTTCCACCAAAACCACCTGACAAAGGTTCCAGGGCCTCTTTCGCTCCCCGTCTCTGTCAAAATGGAATAAAAACAACAAAATCAACATATTCCCCTAAGAAATATGAATTTTTAAGTAAGAACTGAAAAATTTAGTGAAAACTGCCACATGTTTTAGTAGTAGTATAAATATTGTAAGGCTCTATCAGTGTAGGGGAGAAGTAAATATTGAAAGTGCAAGTACTAAATTATACAATATGTTGAACATTAAAAAGAAAGAAATAATTCTACACACACAGCAGTTCATCTAAATGTACATCGCCATAAATACTCCGCAAGTCACAGTAGAGTGTGTGGTGGAGAGCACCCTGTACCGCTACTAGTCATTTCCTTTCCTGTTCCTCTCGCAGATAGAGTGACGGAGTTATGTCAGAACACTACTTATTAAACTGAAACTTGCTCTTTTTCACAAGATAAGTACACACATATGTACTCTTTCCTATTACAAGCACAGTGCCAATTTTCTTGTTCAATAAAAGACAAAAATAGCAAATTATATGACTGCTATTTCTGACAGCAATGCACCAACTATTTGCTACTTTGATATAAAATTATTCATGCATTCTTATACTTCCAGCTATTCTGCTCAATATTCTTATTCGCTCAGCACTCATCCTGCATGTATCATTCTAATAAAAGTGAGCATGCAACCCTAACAACTGTTCTGCACTCTGGCTGCCACTCAAAGATTAGATTAAGGCAAGGGTATCACTGTAAGGCAAAGATACCTTAAATTTTCCCACCACCTTCTTTTTAAAATTTGGCAAAAAATTTGAAAAATTACAAAAACAAGAATAGGCAAAACTTAAAGTTAATGGAATTAGAATTGCATAACTAGTACCATAAACTAGCTTACTTTGTAAGTGTTTCACATTAGTATGGTCACAGATTATTCATTAATTGCTTACTACTAACATAACCCTTACACAGATATATACATACCGCTGCTGACCAAACTTATTTTACGCAAGTGATTCAGTATACTCTGATTTTTAAACGTAACAAATAGAAAAAAAACATAAAATAAGATTAACCATCAAAACATACAATTAGAAATGAGATGTCAATCACTTAACAATTCAGCTAAACAACATCCATGTCATTAGTCACCTTATGTCTTTAGTTTGAATCCATCAGCTGAAAGAAAACAGTATGTAAATTGGCAAACCAAACATCACATGAAAGACACTTTTCCTCACATTTGCACTATACACATAAGCACAGTTAATTAGTGGGTATGATGATAGGCCACTTGTGGTTCAGCATGGAAGGGTACTTTATGTGCTCATGCTATAGTACACATGGCCCTGTTTGTAAACTTTAGCTGTTGGCTTGGCATGCACAGCTGTAGGTTGTAGGTCAATGCTCCTGCTCTGGCACCAGCAGCCAGTGGTAAGCCCTGTGCGTGCACAGACTCATACCCACTGAACCCAAAGACGGCAGCTGTGTTGGTAAAGTTCCGTGCCTTTGCAGTGTTGACATGTAGACTTGGCTCAGCTCGCTGCTTGATGGGATGAGGTATTCCACCCCCCCACCCCCACCCCCCCGAATCTTCGTAAGCTATTACTCATAGTTACATAGGCTACTGCTGTCAGTTTAGGACATGTTGTAAACTCAATGCTTAACAAATACCACCTAAGTGTCCACTTGCAGATAATATTTTGAATACCGCGAAGTCATTTACACTCGTAAAGTTTTTTTATGAACAGAATTCTATTCCACTTGTTACTATAGCATAAAAAGGCTTCAGTCTGCTGCTGTAAAACAATTCTATGTTTTCTCCTGGGGCACAACTGTGATGTCGATGTTTTCAAAATAGTTTCTAGTTCTCCATCTCATTTGATTTTCCCTTTCACCCTCTCTTCCCTCTCCTTTCTTTGCCACACATTTCTTCTGCTCACTTTCCTTTTATTGTATTTTGGTCTGCTCTCTTCAGTTTTTGTGTTATAGGAGCCTGAGATGGATGACAACAAAAATAAACATAAACTGCACTCACCCCATTGCATGTTGACACTGCAAGTTGTGGCTGCAGACAAGGTTCCTGGTACAGCCTGAGATGTTGATCCCATACATGACACCGAAATCAAGAGACCTGTCGTGGATAACCTTTACAGAGGCAGGGTTGAATTGAGACTGTGGGTTGTTGTCAGGAACATGATTTATAGTGGCTCAGAGAAGCTTCATTATTAGTCATACATTTTATTGAGGAAAGCAACACTCTGTTGTGGTAATGTCCCCCTGGGTGTGTGCCGAGGTCAGAAGGTCAACTGCAGCTGAAGCGAGCCCCAAGGTGGCCCACTGGCTGGAAAGCAATGCATCTGCATCTGTCAGAACAATCGTCTGGTAAATTCCACACTCGCCTGCACCCTTGTAGTGCTGAAAAATAGTGGTGGTGCTACAGTATGGTTCTCAATGATATTATGGGTAATTTTTTCTTCTTCAATGGTGCTTTCTTCCTCTTCTAGATACTGTTCAAACTGCTGTATTTTACCTGATCCATTTGTGCCCGCTTTCCACAGTCTTCTGCTATTGTAGCACAGTAAATCATTGTAAATGCCTTGGTATCTTCTGTAGTCTTCTTCTCTTTGCTCACTTCTGTCCTTCTGAATCTTCATCCATTGTCATCAAAATTAAAGTCCAGTTGATGTCCACTCATCTGGTCAGCTTTCAATACACCATCAACACACAAATTTGCCACAACTTAAGTCTCCAATTTATACAATTCTTCCTCTATTTCATTACACTATGATCCACTGCTTACATATTGCTTTTTTCCTTTTGCTTAATCTACCTGACCTAAATTTGTATTCACACAGACTTATTCATTATGTATTCAACCGTTTCCAGTTTGTTTGTTTTTCATACCCCCATGTCCACTTATGGCATTTCTACTTAATGTTCAGTTTCTAAATTTTCCAATTTTGCTACATACCTACTGCAGCCTGCATCCTTCTGAATCTGCTTAGTGTATTCATCTCTTGGTCTCTCTCTACGATTTTTACCCTCCACGCTGCCCTCCAATGCTAAATTTGTGATCCCTTGATGCCTCAGAACATGTCCTACCAACTGGTCCCTTCTTCTTGTCAAGTTGTATCACAAACTCCTCTTCTCACCAATTTATTCAATACCTCCTCATTATTTATGTGATCTACCCATCTAATCTTCAGCGTTCTTCTGTAGCACCACATTTCGAAAGCTTCTATTCTCTTCTTATCCAAACTATTTATCATCCATGCTTCACTTCCATACATGGCTACACTCCATACAAACACTTTCAGAAACGACTTCGTGACACTTAAATCTATACTCGATGTTAACAAATTTCTCTTCTTCATAAACGCTTTCATTGCCATTGCCAGTATACATTTTATATCCTCTCTACTTTGGCCATCAGCAGTTATTTTGCTCCCCAAATAGCAAAACTCCTTTACTACTTTAAATGTCTCATTTCCTAATCTAATTCCCTCAGCATCACCCAACTTAATTCGACTACATTCCATTATCATAGTTTTGATTCTGTTGATGTTCATCTTAAATTCTCCTATCAAGACACTGCCCATTCCGTTCAACTGCTATTCCAAGTCCTTTGCTGTCTCTTCCAGAATTACAAAGTCATCGGCGAACCTCAAAGTTTTTATTTCTTCTCCATGGATTTTAATACCTACTCCGAATTTTTCTTTTGTTTCCTTTACTGCTTGCTCAATATACAGATTGAATAACATCGAGGAGAGGCTACAAACCTGTCTCACTCCCTTCCCAACCACCACTTCCCTTTCATGCCCCTCAACTCTTATAACCGCCAACTGGTTTCTGTACAAATTGTAAATAGCCTTTCGCTCCATGTATTTTACCCCTGCCGCCTTTAGAATTTGAAAGAGAGTATTCCAGTCAACACTGTCAAAAGCTTTCTCTAAGTCTACAAATGCTAGAAATGTAGGATTGCCTTTCCTTAATCTTTCTTCTAAGATAAGTCTCAGAGCCAGTATTGCCTCACGTGTTCCAATATTTCTACGGAATCCAAACTGATCTTCTCCGAGGTCGGCTTCTACCAGTTTTTCCATTTGTCTGTAAAGAATTCGAGTTAGTATTTTGTAGCTGTGACTTATTAAACTGATAGTTCGGTAATTTTCACATCTGTCAACACCTGCTTTCTTTGGGATTGGAATTATATTCTTCTTGAAGTCTGAGGGTATTTCACCTGTCTCATACATCTTGCTCACAAGATGGTAGAGTTTTGTCAGGACTGGCTCTCCTAAGGCCGTTAGTAGTTCTAATGGAATGTTGTTTACTCCCGGGGCCTTGTTTCGACTCAGGCCTTTCAGTGTTCTGTCAAACTCTTCAAGCAGTATCATATCTCCCATTTCATCTTCATCTACATCCTCTTCCATTTCTATAATATTGTCCTCATGTACATTGCCCTTGTATAGACCCTCTATATACTCTTTCCACCTTTCTGCTTAGAACTGGGTTTCCATCTGAGCTCTTGATATTCATACAAGCGGTTCTCTTTCCTCCAAAGGTCTCTTTAATTTTCCTGTAGGCAGTATCTATCTTACCCCTAGTGAGATAAACCTCTACATCCTTACATTTGTCCTCTAGCCATCCCTGCTCATTTTTGGGTTGTCGATCTCATTTTGGCGACGTCTGTATTCCTTTTTGCATGCTTCATTTACTGCATTTTTATATTTTCTCCTTTCATCAATTAAATTCAATATTTCTTCTGTTACCCAAGGATTTCTACTACCCTCGTCTTTTTACCTACTTGATCCTCTGCTGCCTTCACTACTTCATCCCTCAGAGCTACCCATTTGTCTTCTACTGTAACTCTTTCCCTCATTCGTGACAATTGTTCCCTTATGTTCTCCCTAAAACTCTGTACAACCCCTGGTTTAGTCAGTTTATCCATGTCCCATCTCCTTAAATTCTCACCTTTTTGCAGTTTCTTCAGTTTTAATCTACAGTTTATAACCAATAGATTGTGGTCACAGTCCACATCTGCCCTTGGAAATGTCTTACAATTTAATACCTGGTTCCTAAATCTCTGTCTTACCGTTATATAACCTATATGATACCTTCTAGTATCTCCAGGATTCTTCCATGAGTACAACCTTCTTTTCTGATTCTGGAACCAAGTGTTAGCTATGATTAAGTTACGCTCTGTGCAAAACTCTACCAGGCGGCTTCCTCTTTCATTTCTTAGCCCCAATCCATATTCACCTACTATGTTTCCTTCTCTCCCTTTTCCTACTCTCGAATTCCAGACACCCATGACTATTAAATTTTCATCTCCCTTCACTACCTGAATAATTTCTTTTATCTCATCATACATTTCTTCAATTTCTTTGTCATCTGCAGAGATAGTTGGCATATAACCTTGAACTACTGTAGTAGGTGTGGGCTTCGTGTCTATCTTGGCCACAATAATGCGTTCACTATGCTGTTTGTAGTAGCTTACCCGCACTCCTATTTTTGTATTCATTATTATACCTACTCCTGCATTACTCCTATATGATTTTGTATTTATAACCCTGTATTCACCTGACCAAAAGTCTTGTTACTCCTGCCACCTAACTTCACTAATTCCCACTATATCTAACTTTAACCTAGCCATTTCCCTTTTTAAATTTTCTAACCTACCTGCCCGATTAAGGGATCTGACATTCCACAATCCAATCCGTAGAATGCCAGTTTTCTTTCTCCTGATAACGATGTCCGCCTGAGTATTCCCTGCTCGGAGATCCGAATGGGGGACTATTTTACCTCCGGAATATTTTACCCAAGAGGACGCCATCATCATTTAACCATACAGTAAAGCAACATGCCTTCAGGAAAAATTACGGCTGTAGTTTCCCCTTGCTTTCAGTCGTTTGCAGTACCAGCACAGCAAGGCCGTTTTGGTTAGTGTTACAAGGCCAGCTCAGTCAATCATCCAGACTGTTGCCCCTGCAACTACTGAAAAGGCTGCTACCCCTCTTCAGGAACCACATGTTTGTCTGGCCTCTCAACAGATACCCCTCCATTGTGGTTGCACCTACGATACGGCCGTTTGTATCGCTGAGGCACGCAAGCCTCCCCACCAAGCGCAAGGTCCATGGTTCTAACACAGCTCACTCTAGATAATCACATGCTATTCCATACACCAAAAGTACAACTCTGTCACTCAACAGCTCTGCTGTGTCAATTCTTGGCCAAAACACAATTTTGTTTCTTGCAAATTAACATTTCATTATCTTCCACTGCTATTGTCATGTGCTTTGGAATATCCTGCAACTCTGGAGGCTGTTCCCTTGTGTTATTGTCTACATCTACATCCATACTCCGCAAGCCACCTGATGGTGTGTGGCGGAGGGTACCCTGAATACCTCTATCGGTTCTCCCTTCTATTCCAGTCTCGTATTGTTCGTGGAAAGAAGGATTGTCGGTATGCTTCTGTGTGGGCTCTAATCTCTCTGATTTTATCCTCATGGTCTCTTCGCAAGATATATGTAGGAAGGAGCAATATACTGCTTGACTCTTCGGTGAAGGTATGTTCTCGAAACTTTAACAAAAGCCCGTACCGAACCACTGAGCATCTCTCCTGCAGAGTCTTCCACTGGAGTTTATCTGTCATCTCCGTAATGCTTTCGCGATTACTAAATGATCCTGTAACGAAGCGCGCTGTTCTCCGTTGGACCTTCTCTATCTCTTCTATCAACCCTATCTGGTACGGATCCCACACTGCTGAGCAGTATTCAAGCAGTGGGCGAACAAGCGTACTGTAACGTACTTCCTTTGTTTTCGGATTGCATTTCCTTAGGATTCTTCCAATGAATCTCAGTCTGGCATCTGCTTTACCGACGATCAACTTTATATGATCATTCCATTTTAAATCACTCCTAATGCGTACTCCCCGATAATTTATGGAATTAACTGCTTCCAGTTGCTGACCTGCTATTTTGTAGCTAAATGATAAAGCATCTATCTTTCTATGTATTCGCAGCACATTGAGATTGAATTGCCATTCCCTGCACCATGCGTCAATTCGCTGCAGATCCTCCTGCATTTCAGTACAATTTTCCATTGTTACAACCTCTCGATACACCACAGCATCATCTGCAAAAAGCCTCAGTGAACTTCCGATGTCATCCACAAGGTCATTTATGTATATTGTGAATAGCAACGGTCCTATGACACTCCCCTGCGGCACACCTGAAATCGCTCTTACTTCAGAAGACTTCTCTCCATTGAGAAGGACATGCTGCGTTCTGTTATCTAGGAACTCTTCAATCCAATCACACAATTGGTCTGATAGTCCATATGCTCTTACTTTGTTCATTAAATGACTTTGGGGAACTGTATCGAACGACTTGCGGAAGTCAAGAAACACGGCATCTACCTGTGAACCCGTGTCTATGGCCCTCTGTGTCTCGTGGACGAATAGCGCGAGCTGGGTTTCACACGACTGTCTTTTTCAAAACCCATGCTGATTCCTACAGAGTAGATTTCTAGTCATAATACGTGTTCCAAAATTCTACAACTGATCGATGTTAGAGATATAGGTCTATAGTTCTGCACATCTGTTCGACGTCCCTTCTTGAAAACGGGGATGACCTGTGCCCTTTTCCAATCCTTTGGAACGCTACGCTCTTCTAGGGACCTACGGTACACCACTGGAAGAAGGGGGGCAAGTTCCTTCGCGTACTCTGTGTAAAATCGAACTGGTATCCCATCAGGTCCAGCGGCCTTTCCTCTTTTGAGCGATTTTAATTGTTTCTCTATCCCTCTGTTGTCTATTTCGATATCTACCATTTTTTCATCTGTGTGACAATCTAGAGAAGGAACTACAGTGCAGTCTTTCTCTGTGAAACAGCTTTGGAAAAAGACATTTAGTATTTCGGCCTTTAGTCTGTCATCCTCTGTTTCAGTACCATTTTGGTCACAGAGTGTCTGGACATTTTGTTTTGATCCACCTACCGCTTTGACATAAGACCAAAATTTCTTAGGATTTTCTGCCAAGTCAGTACATAGAACTTTACTTTCGAATTCATTGAACGCCTCTCGCATAGCCCTCCTCACACTACATTTTGCTTCGCGTAATTTTTGTTTGTCTGCAAGGCTTTGGCTATGTTTATGTTTGCTGTGAAGTTCCCTTTGCTTCCGCAACAGTTTTCTAACTCGGTTGATGTACCATGGTGGCTCTTTTCCATCTCTTACTATCTTGCTTGGCACATACTCATGTAACGCATATTGTACGATGGTTTTGAACTTGGTCCACTGATCCTCAACACTATCTGTACTTGAGACAAAACTTTTATGTTGAGCTGTCAGGTACTCTGTAATCTGCTTTTTGTCACTTTTGCTAAACAGAATAATCTTCCTACCTTTTTTAATATTTCTATTTACGGATGAAATCATCGATGCAGTAACCGCTTTATGATCGCTGATTCCCTGTTCTGAGTTAACTGTTTCAAATAGTTCGGGTCTGTTTGTCACCAGAAGGTCTAATATGTTATCGCCATGAGTCAGTTCTCTGTTTAACTGCTCAAGGTAGTTTTCAGATAAAGCACTTTAAAAAATTTCACTGGATTCTTTGTCCCTGCCACCCGTTATGAACCTTTGAGTCTCCCAGTCTATATCCGGCAAATTAAAATCTCCACCCAGAACTATAACATGGTGGGGAAATCTACTCGAAATATTTTCCAAATTATCCTTCAAGTGCTCGGCCACAATAGCTGCTGAGCCAGGGGGCCTATAGAGACACCCAATTACCATGTCTGAGCCTGCTTTAACCGTGACCTTCACCCAAATTATTTCACATTTTGGATCTCCGTCAATTTCCTTCGATACTATTGCACTTCTTATCGCTATAAACACGCCTTCCCCTTCAATGTCCAGACTGTCTCTGTGGTATACATTCCAATCTGAGTTTAGGATTTCATTACTGTTTACGTCTGGTTTCAGCCAACTTTCTGTCCCTAGTACTATATGGGCGTTGTGACCGTTTATTAATGAGAGCAGTTCTGGGACCTTTCTATAGACGCTCCTGCAGTTTACTATTAGCACATTAGTATTGTTATTCCCTCTTGCATTTTGCCTACTCCTACCTTGCTGCATCTCAGGAGGCGTCTTGTCAGGCCTAGGGAGGGAATTCTCTAACCTAAGAAACCCCCATGTGCACTCCACACCTACTCCACTACCTTGTAGCCGCTTCCGGCGTGTAGTGCACGCCTGACCTATTCAGGGGGACCCTACATTTCTCCACCCGATAGCGGAGGTCGAGAAATTTGCACCCCAGATCTCCGCAGAATCGTCTGAGCCACTGGTTTAAACCTTCCACTCGGCTCCAAACCAGAGGACTGCGATCGGTTCTGGGAACGATACTACAAATAGTTAGCTCTGATTCCACGCTGCGAGCGAGGCTTTCCGCCTTCACCAATTCCACCAACCGCCTGTACGAACTGAGGATGACCTCTGAATCCAGACGGCAGGAGTCATTGGTGCCGACATGAGCAACAATTTGCAGTCGGGTGCACCCAGTGCTCTCTATCGCCGCCGGCAGGGCCTCCTCCACATCTTGGATGAGACCCCCTGGCAAGCAGACAGAGTGAACACTGGCCTTCTTCCCCGACCTTTTCGCTATTTCCCTAAAGGGCTCCATCACTCGCCTGACATTGGAGCTCCCAATAACTAATAAACCCCTCCCCCCGTAGTTCCTTCTAGCATATCACTTTTGGGAAGCATATTTCATTTGTTCGATTCACTGTTCAAAAATTCCGCTCTGGCTGTGTGGTCCACTTTCTGTAGACACATGCCTCCGGTTCTTTCGTGATCACTATTTTACTTTTAATATTGTCCTCAATTTAGCCTCTACCAAGTATTTCTTCACTGAAGATTGTCCTGACATGGTAGTTACATGTAAGGTTGGTTGGTTGATTTGGGGAAGGGACCAGGATGGGGGAGTAGTAAATAATGAATAATCAAATATAAAATCATACAATATGTCTCTCTTCAAAAAGAAATACGTAATTCTTCACACACAACAGTTATACCAAAACACTATTTATTGTACTGAAACTGACTCTTTTCCACAATATAAGTCAACATGTATGCATTCTTTCCTAATACATGCGCCATAGTTATTCTCTTGTTAAACATCAGACAATAACAGCAAATTCTACGGCTACTAGTCCTGAAAGCCACGTGCCAACTAACTCTGATCATAGTGTCACCAACATGCACACGTGCTTTCTGTTAGTCTGCTTAAAACTGAACCAATTTGGCACTCAGCCTACTTTTCATCATTCGCATACATGTAACACTTTACTACACATGGAGCCCTCTGTGGCACTCTGGCCATCACTCAGTTTAGCTACCCAAATGTTAAGCAGGTAAACATACCACGGTAATGCAAGGACACTTTATAGTGTATTTGGTAGAAGACTGATTTCATTAGCAGCGATGCATGCTGTGCTACACAAGGCAATGAATGGCTGTCTCATAAAATTCCTGGGGCTGTGATGTTAACCAGTTGTTCTACACGTACAGCTGGACATCATCGTCATCCGAGGTGAATCGTTTGCCCCTATGCTGACGTTCTTCTTTGACCAAGATGGCCCACTTCTGATGCACTTCCTGCAGTACGGGACAACAGTGAATGTCCAGCATTACTCACAAACCTTGACCACCCATCACCAAGCAATCAAATCAAAACAACCAGGCAATCTCACCCATGGGGTCATTCTGCTCCATGCCAATACAAAGTCTCATATGGCCAACACAGTCGCAGCACTCCTGCAGAAATTCAAATGGGAGGTTCTCAGCCACCCTCCATACAGTCCGGACCTCTCTCCCTGTGATTAAGCCATTTTTGGTGGCCTTAAAAAGGCTCTGAGGGGCAAACGATTCACCTTGGACAACGCCGTCCAGCTTTATGTGCAGAACTGGTTAACATCGCAGCCCCGGGAATTTTATGAGACAGCCATTCACCACCTTGTGTCACAGTGGATCAAGTGTCTCAACAGCCAGGGTCAATACTTCTAACATACAGGTGTTGGTTTCTTTAATTATGCCTCCGGCTCGTTTCTTTTTGAACGCCCCTTATATAAAAAGGGATTGATATATAGAGAGTGATCAAGTGAAGGGCAAAGAGGAAGAGTGAGTGTTTGTATTTTGTAGTGAGAGATGGTAAGTTTAGATGCTCCTGGCCAAAGAGTGTACCTTTGGGAATTAGAATGTTATTAGTATTTTGAAGAACATACATTAATAAAGTGCAAAATAACTTTGGTGAATGTTTACATGAAATGTGACGACTGGCTATATGAGTCTTATTATAGCAGCTAGCAAAAAAGAAAGGGTGTGATCCAGCACTGTTCTTGAAAAAGTTGTTAAACATTCATTTATCTGCCAGAATCTAAGTGAAATTGCTAACAATTTACTGTAAATGGTGGCTACCCTTTATCATTCCTGATTATGTGTTAAAAGCAAAATAGTGACAAAAACACAAGGCACATTTGTGTCAAATAATTTTAGCTTGCGGCCACTTGAGATTCTTGATCTAAATTTATGAGCATTCCTGATCATTAAAAAGTATCAGTAACATACTGTAAAAATGTGGCACAACAAATATAGTACAAAAGCCTGCCAGGTTGCAAAAGCAGCCATAAACAAAACCTATGAAACCACATGAGGTTTTGATAAACACTGTCCAGTCACAATAATGTGACCATCAGTCAGAAGCCTGAATAACCACATTGTGCAATGTGAACCACTGTGAAGTGTGCAGGAAGAAAGTCTATAAGGTTCTGGTAGTACCAAAAGGGATGTGGAGTCATTCTGACTCCAACGCCATGGCCAACTGTGCTACGTTTCTCAGTTAAGGAACCATGCTGTAAGCAGACTGATCGAGGTGGTCCCACAGATTCTCAGTTGGGTTTAACTCCAAGAAGTTTAGTGGCCAGGGAAATAGGGCGAACTCATCCTGGCACTCCTCAAATCATGCATGTACACTAAGAACAGTGTGAAACATTGCACTGTCCTGCTGGTAGATGCCATCGTGCCAAGGAAAAATGGTTTCCAAGGAAAGATGCATCCATTTGTGTTGATCCATTGTGCCTTCCAGAATGATGAGGTTACCTAAGGAAAGACACAAAAACATTCTCCATGCCATAATGCTCCCTCCTCTGGCTCGGATCCTTCCAACAATTGTTGCAGGGTGTTTTCTTTCAGATGTTCCACACCATACATGCCAACAGCCATGCCACACATCTCCTCAGCCGTAGTCCACCCCTGTCTTCTATTGCCCATAGTGCACCACAGTTACCTCAGCAGTGGTTTTGGATGGCAACATTTTGCAATGCACGGTATACAGTCTACAAACTTAGGTGTTTCAAAAATGCTTCCATGCTCAGCTAGAAAGCGAATGATCATCCCCTTTTGGATGTCACATAACTCACACATTTTCCACTTTACTGTTAGTGCTGCCACCAGCCGCCTGTGAGTGGTTATTGCATGTTGATGTCTCATGTAGGTGGTGGTCATACTGATATTACTGGACCATGTATTGCTTTGTATCTTCCCAGGGGCAAATAAATTTCCTGCTTACATAATTTTGTATTTAGTCATGCCCAAAGCCAAGGTTCTATATCAGAATAAGCATTGCTTGTTGAATAAATCAGTTACAACTGTGTTTGTCTTCGCAAGCCCAATAGTTTTCGACTGCTGATTTGTTTTGCTGGTACATCCAGATTCACTCGTACGAAATTTTACTACTGCAACTGACTTTTAAACAAAGGTTAGGTGGTTGTCTTTGCAATACAGCTTGTGAAAAATTTACACTTTTTTTCGCTTTTGCCAAAGATATAAAAATATTAACTATAAATGACTTTTGGAAAGCAAATTGCTTATACAAGGATTCACTGAAAAGCAATGCCTCCACCTTCGTAACTCTTCAACAGTTGGAAGCATTGGTATGTGGCAGGTACTGGTACTGGCTTGTTCCATAGCCTCTTCTCTACAGCTCCAGTTGGCGGGAAGCCTTAGCATTGAACGGTTGTGTTGTTACAGCATAAAGTATGGAACCCCGCGCAGACGGTCGGTCAATGCCCTGCGCAGACGGTCGATCTATGCGATTTAAGCAACTTGCAGTCACTGAATTTTTGACAGCAGAAGGTGACACCCCAAAAGAGATTCACCAGAGAATGAAGGCAGTTTATGGTGGTTGTGTTGATGTGAGTACTGTTTGTCGTTGGGTGAGTAAGTTTAAAGATGTTGAGGCAGGAACATCTGACCTGCGCGACAAACAATGAGTTAGACGTCCTGTGACAGCAACCACCGAGTTTCACAAGCGAAATGTTGACAGATTGATTCAGGACGATTGTCATATCACTCAGAGAGAAACTGCAAGCATAATCGGTATTTCACAAGAATGTGTGGGTCACATTATTGCTTTGCTTGGCTATTGGAAGATCTGTGCACGATTCAATTGTGACAGGCAACGAAACATGGTTACACCATTACGAACTGGAGATGGAACATCAGTCTATGGAATATCGACACAAGGACTTGCCCCAGAAAAAGAAATTCAAGACGCAGTCCTCAGCTGGAAAAATTATGGCCACAGTGTTCTGGGATGCAGATGGTGTTGTCCAGGTTGATTTCCTGTGATTGTGGAACAACACGCTGCAAACTCTGAAACGAAGGCTAGCAAGGGTCCAAAAGAAAAAGGGAAATGTTTTCCTGCAGCATGACAATGCCAAACCACACATTTCACGTGCCGCCACAGCAGAACTTCAGAGACTGAATCTCATCACCGTACGGTATCCTCCACACAGTCCACATTCAGCACCATCTGACTTCCATCTGTTCCTGATAGTGAAAAACGATCTGCGGTGACAGCATTATGCTTCTGATGAAGACGTCGACAGAACTGTGAGACTGTAGCTGCAGAAACAGAGTGTCAACTTCTTCCGTGATGGCTCCAGAAAACTTGTTCATTGTTGGCAGAAATGTATCCAACTGGCTGGTGATTATGTGGGAAAGTGAATATTGATAATTAAAGATCATTCTAAGGATTCATTTGATTTATTAAAATATTCCCATCCAAACCCAATTAACGCAGGTGGAAGCATTACTTTTCATTCAACCCTCATAAATATTTTTCTAATATTCTAAAAACAATACACATGATATTTTTTAAAGAATCACAATCAAACTGAAACAGATTCAATCTTCCTTCATAGCATGAGTCTCATGCATTTTTTCATATAAACATAAAAAACACAAAAAATGTAACATGTACAAAACAATGTACACTGATAAATTTAGGAAACACATGCCATTTTCAAAATCTTGATACTTACACTTGTTTCCCGCAAATAATTATCATCATGTGGGTCCTCAGGGTCTCCAGTAGATCGTTTCTGAATGTGTACTTGTTTTGGCCCAGTGACTGCAAGCAATTCAGGTTGGAACAAACTCAGAGGTGCCACTATGCATTCATCCCCAACCTAAACATGAAATTACACACAAACATTTGTAATCAGTTCAGAATGTTCAACAGCTGGAGAAACACGTAGAGAATATCTAAGACTACATTCTGGTCAGTCAGTATTGTTGAGCCTTCTGGGACCTGTTTGGACTGAGTTCGGAGTTTTTTTTTTTTTTTTTTTTTTTTTTTTTGGATGCATTAAATGTGTACAAATTTTTGTACCCTCGATATCTAAAAATGAAAAAGCGTGTGTTAAAGTGATTGTATTGTCTGAGTCAGAAATATCAAAGGAGGATGAATATGTGCAAGTAACCCATGAATCAAAGTCACTTGTATGTGCAATGAATGTGTTTTATATACTTGTTTTGTGTTTAGTATCATTTTTTTATGGTACTCCTTAGCTGATATGCAGTGGATAGAGTTCATTAACAGAAATAAAGAAATCAGAGCAAGTGCTGAACAGAGGTAGCAATGCTGTGCAGAGAGCCAAGGGGGATCTCAGAGTACTCCATTCAGGTGTATCCAAGACAAGAATATAAATAAGAAACAAATGTACAACACTAGCTTTTAGCTATCAGTCTGAGCTTAGCTTTTTTTGACGAAGTACAATGCCTACAAACAATTAGGCTCAATTTATACTGTGGTACAAAATGGAAGGAGCAGCTGTAGAATATTAGTTGAAACTGATCATTCCATAGAATCAATATTAGAAAAAGGAGGAAGACTTTTTTATGGCAACTGAATGCTGGAAATGGAGCTTCTTTAACCATAAAATATTGAGAAGTGATTTGCCTTGCAATTTAAATACATAATTCCTGAAATATCTATGACATGCAGCAATGTGTTTCAATTGCTCTGTTTGAAATGTAGGGTACTTTCTCCCCAACGTTAGCCTCCCATTATACACGCCCCCCCCCCCCTTTTCTTCTCACTTTCAATAATGTATTCTTCATAGCTACATTCCAGCATACACTACTGGCCATTAAAATTGCTACACCAAGAAGAAATGCAGATATAAACAGGTATTCATTGGACAAATATATTATACTAGAACTGACATGTGATTACATTTTCACGCAATTTGGGTGCATAGATCCTGAGAAATCAGTATCCAGAACAACCACTTCTGGCCATAATAACGGCCTTGATATGCCTGGGCATTGAATCTAACAGAGCTTGGATGGCATGTACAGGTACAGCTGCCCATGCAGCTTCAACACGATACCACAGGTCATCAAGAGTAGTGACTGGCATATTGTGACGAGCTAGTTACTCGGCCGCAATTGACCAGATGTTTTCAATTGGTGAGAGATCTGGAGAATGTGCTGGCCAGGGCAGCAGTCGAACATTTTCTGTATCCAGAAAGGCCCGTACAGGACCTGCAACATGTGGTTGTGCATTATCCTGCTGAAATGTAGGGTTTCGCAGGGATCGAATGAAGGGTAGAGCCACGGGTCGTAACGCATCTGAAATGTAGCATCCACTGTTCAAAGTGCTGTCAATGCAAACAAGAGGTGACCCAGACGTATAACCAATGGCACCCCATACCATCACACCAGGTGATACGCCAGTATGGCGATGACAAATACATGCTTCCAATGTGCGTTCACCACGATGTCGCCAAACACGGATGTGACCATCATGATGCTGTAAACGGAACCTGGATTCATCCGAAAAAATGACGTTTTGCTATTCGTGCACCCAGGTTCATCGTTGAGTACACCATTACAGGCGCTCCTGCCTGTGATGCAGCGTCAAGGGTAACCGCAGCCATGGTCTCCGAGCTGATAGTCCATGCTGCTGCAAACGTCGTCGAACTGTTTGTGCAGATGGTTGTTGTCTTGCAGACGTCCCCATCTGTTGACTCAGGGATCGAGACATGGCTGCACGATCCATTACAGCCATGCGGATAAGATGCCTGTCATCTCGAATGCTAGTGATACGAGGCCGTTGGGATCCAGCACGGCATTCTGTATTACCCTCCTGAACCCACCGATTCCATATTCTGCTAACAGTCATTGGATCTCGACCAACGCGAGCAGCAATGTCACGATACGATAAACCGCAATCGCGATAGGCTACAATCCGACCTTTATCAAAGTCGGAAACGTGATGGTACGCATTTCTCCTCCTTACACGAGGCACCACAACAACGTTTCACCAGGCAACGCCAGTCAACTGCTGTTTGTGTATGAGAAATTGGTAGGAAACTTTCCTCACGTCAGCATGTTGTAGGTGTCGCCACCGGCGCCAACCTTGTGTGAATGCTCTGAAAAGGTAATCATTTGCATATCACAGCATCTTCTTCCTGTCAGTTAAATTTCGTGTCTGTAGCACGTCATCTTTGTGGTATAGCAATTTTAGTGGCCAGTAGTGTATTTATTACTCTCTGTGCCAGCATTCCCTTCTGAACTCTGCCTATCCCTAATTTTTTTTTTTCCCAGTGGAATAATAACTGCTGAGCTAAAGAGCTTGAAATACTGGTCTTTGTTTAAGAATGTACAGTTAAAAACTGCTTTCAGTAGTATGGAGAGTCCCTTTATCACTGCCATACAAGCAAGGTCTCAACATTTTACACACTTATGAAATAAAATATGTCTGTCACTTTATCAATCAAAACAGTTAATTTTTGGTCATAGGCATCTTACCTGCAATGTGTATTTTCTTGTTGGTCGGTTTGGCTGCTTCAGAACAAATGACTTTTCTTGTGAACCACAAATATCCTGCAAAAGTGTCTTGTAAGAAATTTGAACCAACTACGTGTAAAAAAGACACAAACAGCTTTCAATAAAGTACTGTTGGAAGTTAAATAGCAGTGTATGTGCTTATACATGAAACTGGCAACCCAGAACTGACCACGCGCAAAAAGCAGAAATGGACATAACACTCCCCAAGCTCCTTTCCACTAAAGCTATCAGTTTTTTACGAGTCACTTGGTATCTTCTCATATTTAGAAAAATGAGTGTAATTAATTAACAAAATTAAATTTCCCGTAACTGACTAATAAGCAACTTCCAAGTACATACTTCTATTTGCTCACCTGTTTCTATTTCATATCACTGCTGAGTCACATAGAATTTATTTTCTCATTAAATTCTGTGAGAAGGAGCAGTCGTGCTATTGTTGCACTGAATTTTATATGTAACTAAGAGCTCCTTTCACCAGCAAGAATACTTCACGAAATATTAATTCACTTCGAGTATCTCCAAAATGAGAAAGTGATCAAATAAATAAATGGAAAAAAAATCTGCATGCCAGGCTGAAACAAGCTCATATGTAAACATACAAGAGCCAGAGGAAATTGGACAGTTCAGGGTAAAATGTAAGTCATCCAAGGCACTACTCAATAAGAGACTACACAGAACAGGACAAGATGAACCTAAATAATGCTAGTACAAATGAGATTTTCAAGCCTGAGACGTATGAAGTGGCAGAGAGATCACTCTACAAGTTGGAGATGAGTAAATAACACACAGAAATGATAAGACAAATGAGAAAAGAATAATATAATGCAAAATAAAAGGAAAGAACCAACAAACTTTGGAGAAGCAACCAAAAGAAAGAGAAGGTAACATAAAGGTAAGGTAACATATATGTGGGATAGCATAAGTAAACCCAAACTCTGGTAAAAAGAAGAAAAACAAAAATAAAGAAGTGAATGTGAAGGAAAAGAAGCACAATAGGTTGGAGGACAGCAATAGACATGACTTAATACAGTATGAAACAATAGGAGAGATAACTGTAAATTTAAGCAGTAAGAGAAAGTTCCCAACATGAAAAGTTTCAGAAACATCTGTAGCCAAAGAAGAATCTAGTTAGTAATCCTGATATAGATAACGGGACAGTGGCTACTGATAACTAACATAGTAGTGTGTGAAATCTTATGGGACTTAACTGCTAAGGTCATCAGTCCCTAAGCTTACACACTACTTTACCTAAATTATCCTAAGGACAAACACACACACCCATGCCCGAGGAAGGACTTGAACCTCCGCCGGGACCAGCCACACAGACCATGACTGCAGCGCCTTAGACCGCTTGGCTAATCCCACGCGGCAACTAACATAGTAATCAACTCAGAAGTGATCAAGCAGGTTTTTCTCTGCGATGGGCAGGATTAAATTGCTACTGAAGAGTACCCAAAAAATGTTTTTGCAGTTATTCAGTCACAAGTACAGTAGACTCCCAACTGTCTAGCCTAATATGTTGGAACATTAAGCAGATAACAAAACGCTGGATAGATCGAAGTTCTATTAATTCTCTCTTCCAACCCCAACCGTATCATTCAAAACACCTCTTTTTTATACCAAAACTCAATTTCACTAACATTTTCTGATTTCTTACTGAAACATGCTAGTTATAAGTGTTTGTTATGTAAATTTACATACTCCACCCTTCGAAAATTACAACAGGAAACATAAAACAATCTGCATTGTAAAGTATAAATGTATGATTTACACACATGTGAAAACTACACATAATAAAAAGGATGAAACTTACAGGGCTGAGGTGTTAAAAAAGTCTTTGATAGACGACTGTTTACATCCTTTAGCTATCCTCCTTGCTGCAGTATCCCTCCACTTCCGCAGACAAATGATATCAGTTGGCACTACTTCCTCTTACTGCAGCATTGTCTCAAGCATTCTGAACCCTTCCGAATGTGGGACAATACTTATCGTCTCATTTTAGTTTGCCTTCTCCCATTGTGTTACTTCACCAAGCATCACCATTTCCATAACATCGTTATCAGTTAGTTCATCAACATCATCATTTGCCATCCATTCTGCAATGTCCTCCACATTGACATCTTTACAGCCCGGTACAATTTTGGGCAATGAAACAATATTGTCATTTCCATCTTTGACTTTGGTTTCACACATGGATCCAAAGTAGTTGTAACTGCGACCAGAACGGTCGCGAGGTTGACGTGACAGAAAGCACGGCGGGACTCACGGAGTGGCCCGCGAATGACAACAAAAACTGGAGAGGGCGGACACGACCAATGAAGGACCAAACAAACAACAACAAGAACGAAACAACAGAACCACAAGAAAACCACGTCCACTCGTACACAAAACAAGAAAGTAAAGACGCTGTCTAAGGCAAGGCGATAAGCCCAGAGACGCACACAAGATTTGACTGGCTGAGAGAGAGGCAGGCGCTTAAATACATGATCAGGGGCGCTGCTATTGGCCGCTAGGACCACGTATTCCACTGTGGCGCCCTCACACTATACGTGGGCCAGGAGGCACGCGCCGCCACGGCTTACGGCGCTATGGTGCACAGACCTCTAGGGGTCTTCGGACTCCATGCTGTCTGGCGGAGATTCAAATTGCGCAGTGCACAGCACCAGAAAAGTTAAAATGTTCTCCATGATCTAAAATAATTTTCCAAGACTTCAGAAGTTATATGTTTGGAATCTCTTCCCATGCTTCTGCCAACCACCTTATGACATCTAGCAAGTCAGATATTTTTAGAATGGTTACACAGTCTTCATTATTATCAAATGCTGATATCAACAAATTGAGAAAATACTACTTCTTTAGCATTTCGAGAATGCTCTGATCCTTCGGCTGACAAAGAGCAGTCACATTTGGTGGAAAAATAATGCTTCGATATCTCAATCTGTGAGTTCATCACTGGCACGATGTGAAGATGCATTATCAAGAAGCAGTAGAGCTTTCCTTGGTATATTATTGCCTTTCAAATATTTCTCTACAGCTGGTATCAATTAATTTTGGAACCAGGTTTTAAAGATTTCTGGATTCACCTATGTTTTCTTTTGAGGACTGTAAGGTAGGGTCAGATTCCTCATTCTGCACATTTTTGAAAGCTCTAGGTTTCCATGATTTCCCTATTTATGTAAGCCTAAGCTTGTGATTACCAGTTCCATTTCTTCAAGCCAACACGGTAAATTGTCCCTTACTTTTCTTGTACCCATGCACTGCAGGTTTCTTTTTTGAAGCAAGGCTTTTCAAAGGGAGCATCTTGTATGTACACCATTCTCATTACAATTGTATAACACTTCACTAGAAATTCCCTTGTTATTCAATTAACTTCAAAACATAGTCTTTAAATAATGGCACAGCCTGTTTGTCGGAAGATAAAAGCCTCTCCACAAATGGTAATCTTGCGAATACCAAACAATTTTTTTCACCGATTCAACTATTCATCACTAGCAGTAAATTCTGAATCTTCTCCTTCTTTTTGGCACTGAAGTTTGCAATGCTTTTTCCTGCAGTATCGGCCCAGTAACAGTAAACCTTTCCTCTTAAATGTTTATGCCACAGATATAAAGCTTCCTCAACTTCTCTACGCTTACCTTTCACCATTGTTTTAGTTACTTTTAATCCACTTCCACTAGCCTGGGAAGCACACCACTTTTCAATTCCTGCTTGATTTTTCTTCCAGTCTCCAACAGTACTTTTTCCTACCCCTACCTCCAAAGCAACAGTTTTGGCTGTTACTCCAGAATTCACATGCATTAAAAAGCATGTAGATCTTAATCCATAGTCACTAGAAGTGTGTGTGTGTGTGTGTGTGTGTGTGTGTGTGTATGTATGTGTGTGCGTGCGTGCGTGCGTGTGCGTGTGCACGCGCGCGTGTGCACGCGCGCGTGAGCCCATTCGGGATTCTCTAACGGGGTGTCTACATGGACAAGGAAAAATAATTCCCGGATTTTTCCCGGTTGAAAATACACTTTCTCCCGGGTGAAAATACACTTTTTCCGTGTTAAGTGACAGTATACTTTTTCTTGGCACTTATCAATCCTTTTATGGTTTATGGTTTTATACACCGGCGTAGAATTTCCCGGCACTTCAGAAGATGAAACTGAGGGGAAAAAACACGTTTTGGAAAGATCTTTGATGTGCAGCAACATATACACTGCATATTTCCATGTTACGAAGGTATAAATTCGAATTCCACCAAACACCGCATGTTACTTTCCAAAGCATTAAAATCGAGATTGCGACGCGCTTTTGTAAGCCAGTCACAGCTCATGTTACCTGAGCTGTGAGCCAATAGCAAGATCATTCTTAAGTAGCGTGAACACACAAATAAGAAAAATTAATAGCTTAAATTAATGTACAATTGTTGCTACAAGAAAAGAAAAGCTATCACATATAATATTGGTCTCTAAGATTAATAAGCTGCAAGAAAAGCTAAGCTTCCACGTATATTGTTGATCTTTTTTGTGCATCATACATCACATAAATGTGCCAGTAAAATTTTTTAATAACGACGTAAATGTCTGATCTTCTGGGCTCAAAATTCTTCATATGGTCGTCCCCAAAGAGTTGATTTTTAAATGAGAGTCAAACGCTCTGTGATTTAAGAAATTCGTCCTACACTCTCTCACGTAGTTTATCTTACATAAAAGGAAATTTACTTTGAAAGTAATGCTTTTCAAAGCAATATTCGCAATTTTTTTCCGTGACCTATTAGAAAGGTATGTTTCAGCAGTTGCCAGAGAGCGCCAGATAACAGGCGTCACTGCACTTGGCAGCTACGATGACACAGGAAGCCCGCATGTTCGTACGTGTGAAACATTAAAAGATCATGCATTAAAACGAATCTAATGTAAAAAACTGTCACTTCACGCTCATTGGATGCAATTTGTTGTTAAGAAGCATTGCACAGTCTTCCTAAAGCGTTTGACACACTTTGCTGCTGGCAGACACTTGTATGAGCACTGTGTTTTGTTGTTGTATATGTCGCATTTTCTTTGCGACTTAAATTTTATTTTAGTTTTTTTTCTCTCATTCAGTATTATTCTGCAGAAGCGGGATACAGTAAATTTTTTTGTTAGAGTATTGGTTCTTACCAGTCAAAATCACAAAAATTTAACTGAAAACTAAATCAATGAAAAATTCCCAGAACACAAAAAGATTTCCGAGTTTTTCCCGGTTTTCTCCCAGATGAAAAAATTCCCGGGTTTTTCCCGGTTATCCCGGGTCATAGACACCCTGTCTAATTAAAATACAAAGGACCACATAAAAAAAAATTAACAATGCAACCACTTTGCACATCTGACATGCAACCGTGGTGCAGCCAGACATCAAAGAGTCCACATTTAATAACAGGGAAACATACATTTATCAACCAGAACATCATGACTACTGACTTACTATCAATGTAAACCCATACACACGATAGCAGCATTACCCACTAGTCAGACACACACATGGTGCATGTAGTATCAGTCAGCATGCTGTCTGTGTGTAGAATGGGGAAGGTGCGTGATCTATCTGAGTTTAAACCAAGGGCAGATTACGATGGCACAGAGGCTTGGCTCAAGCATTTTGAAAACTGCACAACTTGTTGGGAGTTCCAGGAGTGCTGAGGTGAGTGTCTTCAACAAGTGACGAAACCAAGGTGAAAGCACTTCCAGACATCATGGGGTTGGGCGACCATTCCTCATTACACGTGTCGGACATTGTAGGTTGGACAGACTGGTAAAATGGTAAAACAGGACAGGCAGCAAACTGTGGTGGAACTAATATCAACTTTTAATGCTATGCAGAGTACAAGTGTGCCTGGAGACAGTGCACCGAACACTCCTACCGATGGGCCTCCGTAGCCGACGACCCATGCATGTGCCAGTGTTCACACAACGACATCAACAACTATGACTGAAATGAGCAAGTGATCATTGGAACTGGACATTGGCACAATGGTAGACCACATGCTCTGATGAATCCCGATACCTTTTTAATCATGCTGATGGGAGGACGCGAATCCGTTGCCTTACAGAGTAACAGCTTCTTGACACCTGTACTGCAGGATGGAGACAAGCTGACAGCTGCTACTTTATGCTCTGGGTTCTGTGGAGCTCATGCAAGGAACCATGACAGCCAAGGAGTCTCGTACACTGGTTGCAGACCATGTACACCTACTCATGATGATCATTTTTTCCGGCGGTAGTGGAATTTTTCAACACAATAATGTGCCATGTCACAAGGCCAGAACTATGATGGAGTGGTTTGAGGAACACTGTGGCAAGTGCCAATCGATGTGCTGACCTTGATTGAACACATCTGGGATGTGATTGAACAGGAGTCACAGCTCATTGCCTCCAACCACCGCCCTCCCTGCCCCTCTGAAATTTATGGGAATTTGGTGAATTGTGTGTGTAGATTAGAGATGGGCAAAACTGTTCTTTCCAGAGATTGGATCAGAACTGTTCACTCCCTGAAATGAACTAGCTCTTTTTCATAACTCACCACTCATTCACAATAAAAAATAAATGGAAGGCACATTGCCCTTTAAACTTGGTTATTCCAGTACTATGCCTGTACTTTGATCTTATTTGATCCTATTTTGAAGTAACACAGGATAATGAGTAAGAATTTTGTATTGTTTATTGAAATTTCCACAATATGACAAAGTTTTTGCTTATTGATTTATTTTGCACTATCGTGGTTTTTTGGGTGATCGGAAAATGTTGTAACTTGAGATTTACATTAACAATATATTTGGCTATAATGTATTAAAATTTCATTAACCTCGTACAAATACATCGCAAGCCATATATTTTTAAAGTGAAAGTTTCCTTATGAAGATGCCTAAAATCGCAAAATCCGTACTACAGTAAGAAAAAAATATATAAATTTGACTGTAAGACCAAAGTGCTGCATATAGCCATACGCAGAATAAAACGAGGAAAATATTGGTGTATCACATTTTGCGATACGTTTATCAGTTCGCTCGTAATTAAAGCGTAAATTCGAGTATCCATAATAAAAAAATCCTATAGTAAGAGGAGTCGTCAGGAACCAAATCTGATCAGTTTAAACAAATAAAAATAAAATAAAAACAAATGATGTATACATAACATAATTATGTAATATACATACCGGTATTACTACGAAGAACAATATCCAGTAGAGACGAACTCCGATGCAGAGGCGCTGAGTCAAGCAGGTAGAGCCGTGGGCTGTATTACTGCATGAGCTAAGACCGCAGAGACCAGAGTGACATCTGAGTTGCTTTGCTCAACACTCTGGCTAGAGTCGAGAACGGTGGGGTGAACGTTGAGCGGGCGAGTTCTGAGGGTGGGGGGGAGCGGTGAACGTCCACCACTCACCTGCTCCGAGACAAATCGTCCGTTCTCTTGCGAGCAGGTTGTTGCAAGTAGTTCTTATGTTCTCCGCTAGGAGGCTCTCTGTCCTGTTGCTCGCATCAACTGCCCAGAGGGCAGGACGTGCAACTGAAACGATCGTCGATGGAGTGCGATGCTAAGTTAAGGTGCGCCAGAGACTGCACGCGGCAGAGGAAGCACAGAGACGGCACGGCATATGTGAAACACAAAATCCAATGGGGCACTGCACAATGCAGGCAGCCAAGGCAGAAGCAGGGCAGAGGCTGGCACTGGCTGTGTTGTGTGGCGTGCAGTATGCTCTGACCAGCAGAGGCCCGCTGATCTGCTCCCCCCCCCCCCCCCCCCCCCCCCGCTGCTGTGGGAAACTTTTGGAGCTACCGTTCTTTTTTTCGGAATCACTGATTGTTTACTCCTTTGAAGGATTCAACTCTATGAATCAGTTCAGGAGTGGATCCCCCATCTCTAGCGTAGATGTGGTACCAATACCCTCCAGCAACCTGCCAAGGCCTCACTGCTTCCACGCTATGATGTGTCACAGTTGTCATCTGTGCCAAATGTTGATATACTGGCTATTAGGTAGGTGATTATAATGTGTATTGCCACCAAAGTAATAAATAACAGGAAGGCACACAGGTGGACAGACTAAGTGGAGAAATTCTAAATATCATGGGGAGAGGCACTGTGCCATTTATCTAAGATTCCTATTCGAGCTCCCAGATGGTTGGAAAGAAGTGGCAGTTATATCTATGTAAAAGAAAAAGGAGCAAGAGACAATATAAAAAACTAAGGACCAATTAATCTTAACTATATTGTAAAATATTTGAAGAGATTGTTGATAAATATATAAAGGAATGTTTGCAAGAAGGTGAGTCATAGTGTAAGAGGCAGCCTGGATTCAGAACAGAGTTTTGAAAAGAAGTGATTACAGGAGAGGATAGTTTGATTTTGTAGCCACTGACCCCCCCCCCCCCCCTTAGCTTCTGACAGGGTGAATCACATTGTACTACAAACAAAAGTGCAAGGTCTAGACCATAATGAAAAAGTTGTATTTGGGTGACAGCATAAAACAAAGAAAACAGAGGATGAAGACAGAGGACACTGGCTCCGAAAGCTTGCCAATTACAACAGTCTTTTATGTGTGTGTTCTGCCACAGCTTAGTGAGTAGATTTTTTATTCATCCAATTAAATAATCTTGTCAATAACTGATTGTTTTCGCTGTTACAGTAGCTGGCTTGACGTAATATAATGTCCACCTGCACATTCCCTTCTCCCACAAGCGCCGTAACAGTATGTCAGCCGCAAGCTAAACGTTAATAGGAAAAGAAAATATTGACATTATTATTTATCATATAACAGTAACAATAGAGTAGAATGTTATAAATTCAAGGACTTCATTTGAATTTCCCAGTTTTTCAAGGTTATGTAACATTCATGGCTAATTCCCGGTTTTCAAGGATTCAAGGATCACTAGCCATCCTGTAGGATGTAACAGGTTTATGAGAATCAGTAGAAGTTAATCACAAGAGATCCAGCACAAATGACCATCTAAAAACGCAATTTGAAAAATTCTTTAGCTGAAGATAAATAATACAAAGAGAAAAATAACAGTTCTAGTATATATCTTCCACAACAATCAAACAGTTAATAGTGGCTACAGATGCTAGGCATTGATATGCTCTCTGCAATGTAGTTCTGGAGTTCTATCTGCAATAAACCTCATTTTTGAGAAAGAGTTGTATGAAAGAATGAATGACGCTATGGCAGCTGTTGAAGAGCTGTAGTTTGTCTCCCCAGTTCATGTCAGATGTTGTTTTAGCAGTCTGATATGGAGTCCACATCGACTAACCCATGAAGTGGATATCTTCACGAGTGGGAAATTTGCGGCTCAGGTTGAACAAGTATTATCGTCCATGAAAAAGAATTCTGCACAAACTGCATCTCCAAAAAGCTGCCATTGAGGTTGTAGTATCTCATCTTTGCTCTTGTTATTTACAGTAACCCTCCAAGCATCAAATAAGATAATGCGTTATGTGGACATGGAATCAGAGATAATGTGTTCAGTGGTGTGGAATCAGCAGATGGTGTTTCCAACATACAGTAAAAAGTTCCATCCAGGTCTTAGCTGATATAATGCAAGAAAAAATAAAAACAGACCTACCAAATTCACATGACAAAAATTTTCCTTCAGCTGACGAAGAAGCATAGCATCAAGTTTACTGTCTGGATTGCATGTTCTGTATGGAAATGCACATTTCTGTAGAAGCCATAAAAATGCCTGAGTGATGTCTCCTCCACCATAGTCCATACGAACCTGAGAAAAAAATAAAATCAATTACAAATTATTCAATATATGTAAAAATAAAAAATGCTACTGACTGTTAATATGCTCCTCATACATATATACCTTTAAAAAAAAACCAGCTTTAGTACAAAAGTAAGGATTTAATTGTAAATTAACATTGTAACCTGCTGATGAAACGAAGATGTGTGATCCATCTCCCCCACAGCTTTGTTACCTCACTGTGTTAATTGCTTGCCCTTAATGGACATGACATGACGTTGACAATGCTAAGTTCTTCTTCACTAGTTTTATTTGCATCAAACAAGTAGGGCAACAGAAGAGTACTTACAAAATAAAATAACTAATAAGATTCACCAGCCTGGCAGCTCACTAATTACAAAACTTTATTTGTGCTGGTTTAGATCACATTTCAGTGCTTTCTTTTTCCTTTTTATTTTTATAGTGCTTTCTGAAATGAATGAATAAAGCTTACAGTATGTTTCATTTTACATTTTGTACTGCACAATGCAGCTGTTAATATTTAATGGTGTTTCACATTGTAAGGTAAGCATAGAGATTCGTCTTTTCTATATAACCATATTGCCCAAACATCCATTGTTGTTGTTCTGGTCTTTAGTCCACAGACTGGTTTGCTGCAGCTCTCCAAGCTACTCTATTCTGCGCAAGCTTCTTCATCTCCAAGTAATTACTGCAATCTATATCCTTCTGAATCTGCTTATTGTAGTCATCTCTTGGTCTTCCTCTATGATTTTTACCCTCCACGCTGCCCTCCAATACTAAATTGGAGATCCCTTTATGCATCAGAACATGTCTTACCAAATGATCCTTTCTTCTCGTCAAGTTGTGCCGCAAATTCCTCTTATCTCCAATTCTATTCAGTACCTCCTCATTAGTTACATGATCTACCCATCTAATCTTAAGCATTCTTCTGTAGCATCACATTTCAAAAGCATCTATTCTCTTCTCGTCCAAACTATTTATCATCCATGCTCGAGTTCCATACATCCCTACACTGCATACAAATACTTTCCGAAAAGACTTCCTGACACTTAAATCTATACTCAATGTTAACAAATTTCTCTTCTTCAGAAACGCTTTCCTTGCCATTGCTAGTCTACATTTTATATCCTCTCTAATTCAACCATCATCAGTAATTTTGCTCCCGATAGTAAAACTCATCTACTACTTTAAGTGCCTCATTTCCTAATTTAATTCCCTCAGATTTAATTTGACTACATTCCATTATCCTTGTTTTGCTTTTGTTGGTGCTCATCTTGTATTCCTTTCAAGACACTGTCCATTCCATTCAACTGCTCTTCCAGCTCCTTCGCTGTCTCTGACAGAATTACAATGTCATCAACAAACCTCAAACTTTTTATTTCTTCTCCATGTATTTTAATTCTGTCTACAAATTTTTCTTTTGTTTCCTTTACTGCTTGCTCAATATACAGATTGAATATAGAGATTGAATAACATCGGGGACAGGCTACAACCCTGTCTCACTCCCTTCCCAACCACTGCTACCCTTTCATACCCCTCGACTCTCATAACTGCCATCTGGTTTCTGTACAAATTGTAAATAGCCTTTCGCTCCCTGTTTTTGACCCCTTGCATTTGAATTTGAAAGAGAGTATTCCAGTCAACATTATCGAAAGCTTCCTCTAAGTACACAAATGCTAGAAACATAGGTTTTCCTTTCCTTAATCTATCTTCTAAGACAACCGTAGCGTCAGTATTGCCTCATGCGTTCCTTCTATGGAATCCAAACTGGTCTTCCCGAGGTTGGCTTCTACCAGTTTTTCCATTCATCTGTAAAGAATTCATGTTTGTATTTTGCAGCCATGACTTATTAAACTGACAGTTCAGTGATTTTCACACCTGTCAACACCTCCTTTCTTTGGGATTGGATTTATTATATTCTCCTTGAAGTCTGAGTGTATTTCACCTGTCTCATACATCTTGCTCACCAGATGGTAAAGTTTTGCCTGAGCTCTCTCTCCCAAGACTATCAGCAGTTCTAATGGAATGTTGTGTACTCCTGGAGCCTAGTTTTAACTTAGGTTTTTCAATGCTCTGTCAAACTCTTCATGCAGTATGATATCTCCCATTTCATCTTCATCTACGTCCTCTTCCATTTCTGTATTACTGCCCTCAGGTACATCGTCCTTGTATCGACCCTCTATATACACCTTCCACCTTTCTGTTTTCCGTTGTTTGCTTAGAACAGGTTTTCTGTCTGAGCTCTTGATATTCATACAAGTGTTCCTCTTTTCTGCAAAGGTCTCTTAATTTTCCTTTGGGCAGTATCTATCTTACCCCTAGTGATATATGCTTCTACATCCTTACATTTGTTCTCTAGCCATCCCTGCTTAGCCATTTTGCACTTCCTGTTGATCTCATTTTTGAGACGTTTGTATTCCTTTTTGCCTGCTTCATTTACTGCATTTTTATATTTTCTCCTTTCATCAATTAAATTCAATATATCTTCTGTTACTCAAGGATTTATACTACCCCGTGTCTTTTTACTACTTGATCCTCTGCTGCCTTCACTATTTCGTCTCTCAATGCTACCCATTCTTCTTCTACTGTATTTCTTTCCCCTGTTCTTGTCAATCATTCCCTAATGCGCTCTCTGAAACTCTCTACAACCTCTGGTTCTTTCAGTTTATTCAGGTCCCACCTCTTTAAATTCCCACCTTTATGCAGTTTCTTCTGTTTTAACGTACAGTTCATAACTCATAGATTGTGGTCCACATCTGCCCCTGGAAACGTCTTACAATTTAATACCTGGTTCCTAAATCTCTTTCTCACCATTACATAATCTATCTGAAACCTTCCATTGTCTTCAGGCCTTTTCCACATATACAACCTTCTTTCATGATTCGTAAACCAGGTGTTAGCTATGATTAAGTTATGCTCTGTGCAAAATTCTACCAGGCGGCTTCCTCTTTCATTCCTTACCCACCTCCATATTCACCTACTACTTTTCCTTCTCTTCCTTTTCCTACTATCAACTTCCAGTCCCCCACAACTATCAAATTTTCGTCTCCCTTCACTGTCTGAATAATTTCTTTATCTCATCACACATTTCTTCAATCTCTTCATCATCTACGGAACTAGTTGGCATATAAACTTATACTACTGTGGTAGGTGTGGGAAATATAATGTAGGGAAGTATACACAGTGTTTAATTGTTCAGTTAAGGTATGGGATTATCCAATAATAATTAGAGGACACTTTAAACTACAGAGTATGGGCTGAATGTCAATGGATTCACTGCAAGTGGTATGGACAGAGGTTTTGTGATGTAATTCTGGACATATTTTCTGAAAACTGTCTCAAGCAGCTGGTGCGACAACAAACACAAATATTTTAGACCTTGTAGCTACAGACAGACTTGATCTTATCAATAGTGTCAATACAGAGACAGCAATCAGTGAGTATGATGACACTGCACTAATGTACCGTAAAGTGGCAGATTGGGAAACAACATTTGCAATTACTGATCCTGGGACTAAGGATCAACACTATCCAGTAGTAATATACTGTGGAAGTATCAAACAATTGAAAATCCAAGATGAAATAACAGCAGTATTATGAAAGGATACATTACTACTCACCTTACAGAGGAGACACTGAGTTGCAGACTGGCATGCACAGCAAGAAGACTGCTATACATTTAAAATTTTGGCCAAAAGACATTCTTCTAAAGTAGAAAATGCACACATGTTCACACAAGCCCGACTCACACACACACACACACACACACACACACACACACACACACACGACCGTTGTCTCTGCCAACTGAGGCAGGACAGTAAACAGCAATTGCACCTGATGGAAGAACAAATCTGGGGGTCGCAAGGGTAATGAGTAGACTGGGGCAGGGAGTGGGACCCCTGCTGGAGGGGAACGTGTAGTGCTGCTTGTGTGAGCATGCAGGGACATGTTGGGAACAGGGTGGAGCTGCTATGTGCAGTCTACACCTTTCCGCACCCCAGCATCTTCCTTACCCCCCACCCACAGATTGGTTCTCCCACAAGGTTCAGTTGCTGTGAGCAGTCCAGTTTCAACAGCCAAGCCAGAGACAGTGGTCATGTGCGTGTTAGTTGTACTTTTGCGTGCGTGTGTGTGTGTGTGTGTGTGTGTGTGTGTGTGTGTGACAATATGATGAGTAGTGATCTATTTTTTTCATAACCTTGTTGTAGAAGTATGCTGCAAGTAACTGCTGATTTGTTCACTCCTGTTGCCACTTGGATATAAACTTTATATCTACTTTAGAGTCAAGCAGGCATAATTTCAGCGTTGAATTCATTAATCCTGACACAGATTTACTTCTAAAGGACACTGTAGAATGTTAATTCATTCATTTTCACACTAAATATGCAATCTAATCAACCTTTGTTTTCTTTGTCTTGTAAAATAGTATGCTATAGCAAAATTTCCTGAGACATTAACTTCCAGTTGTAACTTCTTTCATGTATTTGACCTAAAATGCTTTGTAAAATTTTGATAGTTAAAACATTGTTTGGGGCTGTGTGACAGAGACCACCCAGGCAGTAGTTTGGGACTATCTTTGATAGAAAGTTTAGTGTTACTTAGTTTTGTGAAAAATGACAAAAAGATATATAAATTCCACTAAAACATCAATTTCAATGCTATGTTACCACCCAGTGCTATTAACTCTCACAAGCAGTGTATATCAGCTTCTTCCAATCAAATTACCTGCATATAACAATTTTTATGCTACTTGCAAAATGTGAAACTTCTACTTTTGATTGAATAGTACGTCAGAGATGGTGTATGGATCTGGAATACATAAGTAACTATTATTATCATGACATTAAAAACCGAATTCTGACATTTTGCAGCACCTTTGCTTTAAGTGAAACTGATGAGAAAGTAACAAGGGTAAAATTTGGGCATAGAAGCAAATGCAAAGGAAAGTGGACAAAGTGATTACTGGCAAATTAACCTGGGACAACAATGGCACATACTGCAAAAAGGTAAGTATTGTTAAACATTATATAAACGTAGCTAGCACTGTGCGGTGAATGATTAAAGAACAACTGTTCTTTGACGGTGGAATATGAGGGTACTTAAGGTTTGAACAAAACTTCAGCATCTCATCTACAGGGAGAAATTTAACGTTTGAACGAATGTGGAGGGGTTTAAAAAAAGTTGATTACAGAATCAAAAAGGGAAACAAACAACAATATCAATATTTCAAACAGTGAATTGAAATATGAACTAAACAACAAAATTGACATAACAAAGCATGAGTTAGGTCCCCTTAAAAACTTCTGCTGTGGAATCATTCATTATTCTACCTGATTTTTAATGATTACATTATAGAAACTGTTGAAAGTGATATTTGCATAAAAAAGGATGCACAGCATACATATGAGACCGCTAACAACAGGGGCAGATGAAGAGTTCAATTATGAGTTGGGGAAGGGGTAGAGATGAGGGTCACTGTTTGTTACTGTCTCTCTCATGCTCCCAAATATAATGGCATCACCGCCACTGTTAGCCCTCTAGGGACCCCAGAGAGTGTAATAGTGCTGCAACTGTAAGAATACATTTATTGTTGATTTTTATGTGCTTTGCTTCTGTTTAAGATATATATTACATAATTAGATCTATGATGCATTAGTTAAAAAATATAAAAAATAAAACGATACTTGGGGTCCAGGCAAGACACCACTTGGTATGCAATGTTACATTTTAGATGGACGTATTTTTTTGTTATTTTTCATAATGTGAATACTGTAAGTTTTAAAAAATCGGCCTGCAAGCAAATCTCAGATGATGACATTCTTCAGATGCTGGACAAATGTGAGCTCAGTGACTCGGAAGATGTATTGAGCAAACCTGATGAGAACTTTATTCCAGAACAACGTGCATCAGACTCAGAAGACAATCTTGTACAGAATTCAGAAAAAAGTGACATTGCCAGTGAAGATTCTGATCGGGACTCCAAAGAAGGAGATGAGTTCATTGCAAAATCAGGGAAAAATTGGACAAGTTCAGTGGCCCCAGTGACTTGTCGTCCCCAATATAACACTGTCAAAGGATCTGCCAGTCCAGCACACACAATTCCCAGACCAGCACACACAACTGATCTTGCAGCCACAATGTCCAAAGTTTTCAACATGTGTTTGATAGCCAATGTAGTGACCCATATAGATCCAGTCTTGGGATCCAGGTGCGCACTCGTAAGGTGCTCACATGTCAGCAGATGCAACTTAAAGTTCAACAACTGTCAGAGGCTGCCACTTGTGAATGCGCAAGCAGCCTCTCGTTCACACTCTCTACTGGCTGGCCAACAGGATTTTAGAGATGGGCCCCACCAGCTCTGACTCACTTACACGTTTGCCTCTGCATATGCGTTATTGCACTGTTATTGTCAAGGCTAATTTATGCATTAAATAAGTTGTTTTCTAGACTAATAAAGTGTATTGTGTCAGTCATTGTGTGGTGTTATCTTGTGGGATTAGAGCACATTAATGATGAGTAGGGTCGTCTCTTCACATGTTTTTTGTTGTGCATTTACTTTTCACATTTTGTTATGGCATGGAGTCTCTGATTCAAACATCGGTGCACTCACGTAACTGTCTCTGACTCCATTTCCTCCTCAATTCCTGTCATTTGACGAGATGGTGAACGACTGGGAGACATGACCATCACTTATGGTGGCATTTTCATGCCTTCTATGTTACAGGTAAGGAGATATGTCGTGCACTGTTTTTGACATGGATTTCCCCCACTTTATATCATATGTTGCAGCAGTTGGCCCCATTGCAGGAACCTTCCTTATTGTTGTTTGACACTTTATGTTCATTGTTGCCTTCCTATTACCACTGCCATATGCACGTTGTGACCACTTGGGTTGAATTTTAGCAATGCAAGAAGGAGCCCCATCAGTCTTATCATGCCTGGGCTGCAACCTCCATGGCCTTGGTCACAAATGCCATTTTGTCACATGGACAAGTCAAAAGAGTCATACGAGAATGTGATGGTTTGCAATGTTATCTCCCTCAACAATTTTACACCTCCCCCATATCACTCTCTCTCTCTTTCTCTCTCTCTCTCTCTCTCTCCTTCCATTACCAAATACTCAATTCACTGATGCCCTAGGATTTGTCCTATCAAACAATCCCACTTTTAGTCAAGCTAAGCCATGAGTCCCTCCTCATTTATTATTCTACCTAACCACCTAATCTTCAACATTCTACTGTGCATCAAATTTAAGGAGCTTCTAATCTCTTCTTCTCTGGACTGATTATTGTCCAGGTTTTACTTCCATATAAAACTACAATCCATACAAAAATCTTCAGAAAATATTTCCTAGCACTTAAATTTACATTAGATTTTAAAAAAGTTATCTTGTTTAGAAACACATTTCTTGCTATTGTCAGTCTGCATTTTATACCCTTTCTACATTGACCATTGTGTTATTTTGCTGCTCTTAACTGCTTTCCATGTGTCATTCACTAATCTAATTTTATCAACATCTTCTGTTTTAATTCAACAGCATTTTATTACACCCATTTTACTTTTGTTGATATACATCTTGTAACCTCGTTTCAAGAAACAACCCATTCTGTTGAACTGCTCCTCCAAATCCTTTGGTGCCTCTGATACAATTACAATATCATCAACAACCCTCAAAATGTTTGATTTCTTCTTCTTGAACTTTAATTCACTTCCCAAATTTCTTCTTGGTTTCCTTTACTGCTTACTCAGTATGTAGATTGAATAACATTGGCCAGAGGCTATACAGCTGTTTCATTCCCTTCTCAATCACTGCTTCCCTTTCATGCCCTTTGACTCTTATAACTATAATCTGGTATTGATGTAAGTTATAGATAACTTTTCGCTCCTTTTATTTTACCCCTGCTTCCTTCAGAATTTCAAAGAGTGTATTCCAATGAACACTGTCAAAAGTTTTCTTTAAAATTCACAAATACCATTAAAATATGTTTACTTTTCTTCAGTCTTCCTTCAGAAGTAAGTCATAGGGTCAGTGTGGCTTCTGTATTCTTGGGACCCAAGCTCATCCTTACTGAGGCTGGCTTCTACCACTTCATCCATTTTTCTGTAAATAATTCTCTCTGTCTTACCATTAATCACGTGAAAATTGTAAGGATGAAATTACTTTACTGAATGAATGCATAATGAGCTTACATTTCATAATTGGTAGTTTGAAAATGGATATTTCGAAAATACTTAAGAAAATAGTGAGCTGAACATGCTAAAACTTGCGCAACATCGTTCATCCATTACGGAAAAGTGGTCAAATGTGAAGTGCAATAACAGCAAGAGCAAAATGCAAAATAGGAAAACCTGTGAAAGTTATGCAAGCTTTGTGCACGAAAACACATTTCAAGTACTTTCAACCGCCAATAGCGAAAATGCAACATAAAGTTTGCATGAATGATGGGGAACACAAAAAGGCACTATGAAAAAAAAATTTATTGACGCGAACAAGCGTGAATGAGGTCAAAGTAAATGTGCCGACCAAAAATTGTGCCGAAGTGTTTAGTAAAACAATACAAAACGATTCCCACATTGTGAACTCCAATAACAGCAAACTGGTTGTGCTTTCAGACATGGACTTGTGGGTAAGCTAAAAGAAACAACTAAAACATATTTGTGCGCTATAGCCCCACTTGGCGAAATTAAAAAAAATGACTGCATCCGTAGAGGTAAAAATCTGCATGATAAAGACTTTCTTGTACTTCTGGGAGGCGCTACAAAAATGAAACAGTGAGTGCAACGCGCGATCTTCAACAGTGTCTGAGAAACCTCACTCACACAAACGTAGTAATGGTCAATATTCCGCATCGCTATGATCTTGTAAGATGGTCATGTGTTAATACAGAAATAAAAAGTGCCAACAATTAGTTTGCAAAATTCTGCAGACATTTTAAAAATGTGAAATGTGTTGATATAAGCAATACTGGACGTAGATTCCACACACAAAACGGACTTCACCTGAATGGCTTGGGGAAAGAAAATCTGGCAAACCTGATAAACAAGGAAATAAAAAACCACCAAAATAAATTCAAGAACAAAATGATAATTGCATCGCCATCATCAGACTCCACAACGTAAACACTTCAAAAAAAAGGTAAAAGCATTAGAACCATCACCAGCACCAGCAAAAGCAAGTAAAAAAAAGATAAAGTGTTAACAGAAAGAATAGTGGACAGCAATTTCAATGATGAGAACTACAGTTCCTTATTACCCAAATATTATTTTAGATGAAAACAAGAAAAATGAGAAGACTCCATATTCACAAGAAAACACAGCAGTAGTGGCAGAAGCAACATTTGAAGTGTCAGAAACAGCATCACCATCACCAACAACAACAACAGAAATGGCAGTATTAAGTACATTAGTAGCAGCACAAATTGCAGCAACAAGCAACTTATCACAACCCAATGTACAGGTATGTCGCAAGAGGTGCAGGAAACCTGGCCTTCTCAAGGATTTTTGGTATCTCACCAGGACACAGGACCGAATATGACAGCACAAAATGTAAATAAAACTGTAAACAGTTCTCACCCTAGTCACCTGCAGATTTTAAGTATAAATATTCAGTGCATTAGAAATAAACCACTAGAACTTGAGGTAGCGATGAATGGTGCAATTGCAAAAACATTGACTGCATGTGCATCATGGAGCATTAGTGCAGGACTTTTGAACTAAGTATCATTAATATTGATTCATATAAGTTGGCAAGTCAGTATTGTAGAAAAAAAATGCCAAAAACAAAAGTGTATGTGTCTTTACTAAATCAATTATCAGGTACAAAAGAAGGTGTAAAGCTGAATTATCCTTTTGGGGACACAGACATATTCATTAATAAATTAGAAACACTGCTTAACATTCTTTATACTGAAAGAGCCTCTGTAATTGTCTGTGGGGATTTCAACATAAATCTTATGAATTAAAGTAGACTAAAAAATCAATTCCTAAATGTGTTACGTAGTTTCAATCTGTTTCCACACAAACATGAACCCACAAGAATAACATATAATACAAACAGTCTTATAGTTAATATATTTTCAAATGTACAATCCACAGAAATAGATGTAACAAACACTGATTTGGGATTATCACACCATAATGCTCTTGTCCTCAAAATTCCTTCAAGAGAAAAAAAAAAATACTTCAATATAAAAGAAAATTTTCCACTGAAAACTGTGTAGAATTTACAAATATCCTAATTAGTGTGCCTGGGCAGAAGTGCAGTCCCTAACAAATACAAATGATGCATATAACACTTCTTCCATTATCATGAGATATTTTGAAATGTGATTTCCAAAGCCGCTGTCAACAATCACATCACATCACAGTACAAAGCCAAGTTCTTGGATCACAGTTGGCATCAAAACTTCTTGTGGAACTCTAAAGAGACCAAATTCAAAATGAAAGCCATCTACAGATCCACAGTTCATAGAATATGTCAAGAATTACAAGAGGATGTATTGAAAAGTAATTGCCAAGGCAAAATTTATGAATAATGACTACTTAATAAGAAAGTCTGATAACATATCAAAAGCCATATGAGGTATTGTGAAGACTGAAACAGGAAAGAGATGTGTAGACCATTCTCAAACACACAGAAAATGTCAACATTAAAAAACAAAATCTGGCAAATTACATCAACAATTATTTCATAAATGCAACAAATTCATTAAGCTCGAATTTTATTATATATATAAACACCTGGCTTTCCAAAAGCTGCTTGTAGCATGAGGATAGATCCAGCAGATGAACACGTAATAAAAAGCTTGAAACCTAAAATTTTAGCAGGAGTATATGAGGTGCCTGTTTATATCACAACAATGACAGCTGCACAAATCTCAAGGCCCTTGGCATACATTGCCAACTTATAATTTAGTGGAGGAGTGTTTCCAGAAAAGATGAAAATGTCAAATGTGAAGCCACTATTCAAAAATGGTGACAAGCATAAGGTAGAAAACAATTGGCCAATATCCCTCCTTCCAGCATTTTCCAAAATAATAGAAAAATTAATGAAGCACAGAATCAACAAATATCTAAATGACCAGAACTTACTAAATAGAAATCAGCATGGCTTCCAGGCAGGTAAAAATACAGAAGAAAATGTGCTACAATGAACAAATAATCAAAAATCTGGAAAAAGACAACAGCATAGTAGGAATAAATTTAGATCTCTCCAAAGCATTTTGCACTGTCAATCACGGCATTCATTTAGAAAAACTGGAAGCATTAGGTATTCATGGGATGTGGAAAAAGTGGTTTGAATCATATCTACAAAACAGAACACAGATTGTAGGACTGAAGTCAGATTACTCCAACCACAAAATAAATTTAGTATCAGATGCAAAAAAAAGTTGACATAGGAGTGCCACAAAGCAGTATTCTAGGTCCCTCATTGTTCCTTGTCTACATAAATGACTTTCACACCTCAGATGGAGCAGCAAAGGCCATACTATTCGCAGATGACACTAGTGTGACAATAGGTGCACCACAGCAAATGCTGCAAACAACTACTGATTAAGTAATAAAGAATGTCCACACTTGATTCGATGCAAACTGGTTGACATTAAATGCTAATAAAATAAATTATATGCAGTTTGGGAAAATATGTCAAAATGTAAATCTTGATCTGTTGTTGGGTGACAAGGCCATAGACAGAGTGGCATCAACAAAATTGCTGGGGATTCATGTAGATGAAAATCTTAATTTTAATGGTTATGTAATGAAACTTGTGCAGAAACTTAACTCACCTTGTTTTGCTCTTAGAATTATTGCAATGTTTGTACAGCAGAGGGTGCCAGGATGGCATATTTTGGCTATTTTCAGTCTCTTGCAACATATGGAATAATATTTTGGGGTTCCTCCACCTGCTGTCTAAAACAAATTTTTCTGTTACAGAAGAGGGCTATCTGAATAATAACACAGTCATCCGCAGACTAGAGATGGGGGATCCGCTCTTGAACTGATTCATAGAGTTGAATCTTTCAAAGGAGTGAACAATCAGTGATTCAGAAAAAAAGAACGGTAGCTCCAAACGTTTCCCATGGCAGAGAGAGAGAGAGAGAGAGAGAGAGACAGAGAGAGAGAGAGAGAGAGAGAGAGAGAGAGAGAGACGGAGCATATCAGCAGCGCCTCTGCTGGTCACAGCACAGTGCACGCCACACAACACAGCCAGCGCCGGCCTCTGCCCTGCTTCTACCTTGGCTGCCTGCATTGTGCAGTGCCCCATTGGATTTTGTGTTTCACATATGCCGTGCCGTCTTTGTGCGTCGTCTGCCGCGTGCAGTGTCTGGCGCAGCTTAACTTCGCATCGCACTCTGTCGGAGATCATTTCAGTCGCACGTCCTGCCCTCTGGGCAGTTGATGCGAGCAACAGGACAGAGAGCCACCTAGTGGATAACATAGGAACTACTTGCAACAACCTGCTCGCAAGGGAACGGACGATTTGTCTCGGAGCGGGTGAGTGGTGGCCGTTCACCGCTCCCCCCACCCTTGGAACTCGCCCGCTCAACGCTCACCCCACCGTTCTCGACTCTAGCCAGAGCGTTGAGCAAAGCAACTCAGGTGTCACTCTGGTCTCTGCGGTCTTAGCTCACGCAGTAATACATCCCACGGCTCGACCTGCTCGACTCAGTGCTTCTGCATCGGAGTTCGTCTCTACTGGATATTGTTCTTCGTAGTAATACCGCTATGTATATTACATTATTATGTTATAATAGAGGGAAACATTCCACATAGGAAAAATATATGTAAAAAGAAAGATGATGAGACTTACCAAACAAAAGCGCTGGCAGGTCGATAGATACACAAACAAACACAAACATACACACAAAATTCTAGCTTTCGCAACCAACGGTTGCCTCGTCAGGAAAGAGGGAAGGAGAGGGAAAGACAAAAGGATATGGGTTTTAAGGGAGAGGGTAAGGAGTCATTCCAATCCCGGGAGCGGAAAGACTTACCTTAGGAGGAAAAAAGGACAGGTATACACTCGCACACACACACATATCCATCCGCATATACACAGACACAAGCAGACATTTGGTCTTTACAAATGTCTGCTTGTGTCTGTGTATATGCGGATGGATATGTGTGTGTGTGCGAGTGTATACCTGTCCTTTTTTCCTCCTAAGGTAAGTCTTTCCGCTCCCGGGATTGGAATGACTCCTTACCCTCTCCCTTAAAACCCATATCCTTTTGTCTTTCCCTCTCCTTCCCTCTTTCCTGACGAGGCAACCGTTGGTTGCGAAAGCTAGAATTTTGTGTGTATGTTTGTGTTTGTTTGTGTATCTATCGACCTGCCAGCGCTTTTGTTTGGTAAGTCTCATCATCTTTCTTTTTACATACATTATTATGTTATGTATACATCATTTGTTTTTATTTTATTTTTATTTGTTTAAACTGATCAGATTAGGTTCCTGACGACTCCTCTTACTATAGGATTTTTATTATGGACACTCGAATTTACGCTTTAATTACGAGCGAACCGATAAACGTATCGCAAAATGTGATACACCAATATTTTCCTTGTTTTATTCTGCGTAAGGCTATATGCAGCACTTTCGTTTTACAGTCAAATTTATATTTTTTTTTCTTATTCTGGTACGGATTTTGCGATTTTAGGCGTCTTCGGAAGGAAACGTTCACTTTAAAAATATATGGCTTGCGATGTATTTGTATGAGGTTAATGAAATTTTAATACATTAAAGCCAAATATATTGTTAATGAAAATCTCAAGTTACAACATTTTCCGATCACCCAAAAAACCACGATAGTGCAAAATAAATCAATAATCAAAAACTTTGTCATATTGTGGAAATTTCAATAAACAATACAAAATTCTTACTCATTATCTGTGTTACTTCAAAATAGGATCAAATAAGATCAAAATACAGGTATAGTACTGGAATAAACCAAGTTTAAAGGGCAATGTGCCTTCCATTTATTTTCTATTGTAAATGAGTGGTGAGTCGTGAAAAAGAGCTAATTCATTTCAGGGAGTGAACAGTTCTGATCCGATTTCTGAAAAGAACAGTTTTGCCCATCTCTACCGCAGACACAATGCAAACCCTTATTCAACAAGCTTAAAGTTCTAAAAATACCTTACTTATATATATACAAATGGGTTTATATGTTAGGGCACCCCTTGCAGATTTTCAGACAAATGCCGACTCGCATAACTACAATACTCGAAATAGCACAGCACTCCATACTCAACGAACAAAAAGAACACACACACAAAGGCATGTGAGCCAAGGGTACAAAACTACAACATACTGCCAGAAAGTTAGAAGATGAAAACAGATTTAAAGTAGAATTTAAAGAATTTCAACTTGAACAATGTTTCTACTCGGTAAATGACTATTTAGGCCAATAAATAATTCTGATGATGTTTATATTAAGGCAAAACTGAAAACACTGTCTTTCATACCCTAAAGTTTCTGTTAATTTTTTAAATCTGATGGACAGTTGTTGAGTGTGGTAAAATCTTTACTAAATTATTGTACTGAATATAAGGGCTTCCTGTTTAGGGAAGGCAAAAGAATAGCCTTAGGGCAAACAGACTATGCAGTTACAATACTGTTCATATACATGTATAAAAAGTTGTATTACTGTGTCTTGATTGACCAAGTATCCTATCCTTTGTACATTCTTTTGTACAGTTTTGTATGTATTATTCCTTGTACTATTTAACGCAAAATTTTGTATGTTCCTTTGTGCAGACTGTTTCCCATAAATTTACATGTTATTTTGGGCAACATCCATAAAATATTTATTGTCTATAGATGGATAAATAAATAAAATAAATTACATTCATTACATTAATCTATTTAAAAACTTCTGATGCATCTGGGTCTCTTCCATGTATACAACCTTGTTTCATGAGTTTTAAATCAAGTATCAGCAATGATTGAATTGTGCTGCATGCAAAATTCTACTCGGTGGCTTCCCCTTTCATTCCTCTTCCCTTCTTCTACCACGATTAGACCGTCAGTGACAGAGCCGCTCGAGCTCCTGCTGCAATAAGGTGATTTCAAAGTCTGGCAGGCAGCGAAAGACTTTCCAAGGGGTCGATTTTAGTGCCTCTCCGGTTCGTTTGACGAACACATTTCGGGCGTTATCTGTAGCTGATGAAGTCTCTGAGCTGGATGCAGTTGTCCACCCTGTTCCAGAGGAAGCTTAAGGTCTGGGCATTCACAGAGGATGGGTTTGCTGGTAGTTGGGAGCTCTAATGTTAGGTGTGTAATGAGGCCCCTTACGAACATGGCTGCCAAGGAGGGGAAGAAAGCCAGTGTGCACTCCATGGGCATACCGAGGAAAGTCATTCCAGATGTGGAAAGGGTGCTTCCGGATGCCATGAAGAGTATGGGGCGCAGCCAACTGCAGATAGTGGTCCATTTCAGTACCAATGACGCGTGTCGCTTTTGATCGTAGGAGATTCTCTCTGGTTTCAGGCGGCTAGCGGAAATGGTAAAGACTGCCAGTCTTGCTTGTGAGATTAAGGCGGAGCTCATCAATGCAGCATCGTCAACAGAACCGACTGTGGTCCTTTGGTGGAGAGCCAAGTGGAGAGTCTGAATCAGAGGCTCAGGCGGCAATTCTGTGACCGTGTAGGCTGCAGATTCCTTTACTTGCACTATCGGATGGTGGGTTTCCGGGTCCTGCTTAAGAGGTCAAGAGTCCATTACACACAGGAAGTGGCTACACAGATAGCGGGTGCTGTGTGGAATGGACTGGGTGGTTGTTTAGGTTAGAAGGTCTCAGGAAACCACAGAAAGGGTTTCTGTCTAAAAGGGGGCAGGTAAAATACAGTAAGGTAGTAGTAGAAACAATTGGTATTGTAGTTGTAAATTGTCATAGTTGTGTTGGGAAAGAACCAGAGCTTCAAGCCCTAATAGAAAGCACTGAAGCTCAAATAGTTATAGGTACGGAAACCTGACTAAAACCAGAAATAAGTTCACCCGAGATTTTTTCAAATGACCTAACAGTTTTCAGAAAGGACAGATTAAACACAGTTGGTGGTAGAGTATTTATTGCCATCAGAAGTAGTTTACCTTGTAGTGAAATTGAATTAGATAGTTCCTGCGAAATAGTATGGGTAGAGGTTATACTTGACAATCAGACTAAACTATTAACTGGATCATTTTACCGACCCCTCGACTCAGAAGATACTGTTGCTGAACAGTTCAAAGAAAACTTGAGTCTCATTTCAAACAGGTACTCCACTCATACAATTAGTCAGTGGCGACTTCAATCTACACTCAATATGCTGGAAAAATTATACTTTTAATGCTGGCGGCAGGCATAAAATGTCATCCAAAATAGTACTGAATGGTTTTTCAGAAAACTATTTTTAACAATGAGCCCACTCGAAGCATAAGTGGTTGCAAAAGCATACTTGGCCACTTAGCAACAAATAATCCTGGACAAATAGGGAGTACCAAGACAAATACAGGGATTAGCGACCACAAGACAGTTGCTGGTAGGCTGAATACCATAACACCCACGACCATCGAAAAGAAACGCAAAGTACATCTGTTTAAAAAAGCTGATAATAATGCTCTTAACACCTTCCGATCTTATCATGTAAGCACAGAAAAGATGTGGAATGATTTCAAAGAGATAGTATTGGCGACAGTTAGGAGATATATACCATATAAACTAGTAAGTGATTGTACTGATCCCCCATGGTACACAAAACGGGTCAGATCGCTATTGCAGAAGCAACGTAAAAAGCATGCCAAATTTAAAAGAATGCAAAATCCCCATGACTGACGAAGTTTTGCAGAAGTTCGAAGTACAGCACGCACTTCAATGCGAGATGCTTTTAATAATTTCCACAACAAAACTGTCTCGGAATCTGGCAGAAAACCGAAAGAGATTCTGATCATACATAAAGCACACCAGTGGCAAGACGCAATCAATACCTTCACTGCGTGATAACAATGGTGAAGTCACTGATGACAGTGCCACTAAAGCAGAGTTATTAAACATGGTTTTCCAAAACTCCTTCACCAAAGAAGATGAAGTAAATATTCCTGAATTTCAATCAAGAACAACTGTGAAGATGAAAAATATAGAAGTAGATATCCTCGGTGAAGCAATGCAGTTTAAATCTCTTAGTTAAGGCAACGCCTCTCGTCCAGATTGTATACCAGTCAGGTTCTTTTCACAGTATGCTGATACGATAGCTCCATATTTAGCAATTATGTACAACCACTTGCTCACAGAAAGTTCCGTACCTAAAGACTGGAAAATTGCTCAAGTCATACCAATACCCAAAAAGGGAAATACGAGTAATTCACTGAATTACAGGCCTATATCACTAATGTCAATTTGCGGTAGGGTTTTGGAACATATACTGTATCCGAACATTATGAATTACCTCGAAGAAAACAATTTATTGACACATAGCACGGATTCAGGAAACGTTGTTCTTGTGAAACACATGTAGCTCTTTACACTCATGAAGTACTGAGTGCTATCGACAGGGGATGTCAAATTGACTCCACATTTTTAGATTTCCAGAAGGCTTACGACACTGTTCCTCACAAGCATCTTCTAACAAAAATGTGTGTCTACGGAATATCACCTAAGTTGTGCAACTGGATTCATGATTTCCTGTCAGAAAGGTCACAGTTCATAGTAATAGACAGAAAGTCATCGAGTAAAACAGAAGAAATATCCGGCATTCCCCAAGGAAGAGTTATAGGTCCTCTCTTGTTCCTGATCTATATTAATGGCATAGAAGACAATCTGAGTAGCCCTCTTAGATTATATGCAGATGATGCGGTCATTTACCGTCTTGTAAAGTCATCAGATGACCAAAATGAACTGCAAAATGATTTAGATACGATAGCTGTGTGGTGCTAAAGCGGCAATTGACCCTGAATAAAGAAAAGTGTGAACTTATTCACGTAAGTACTAAAAGAAATCTGCTAAATTTCGATTACGCGGTGTGTCACTCAAACTGAACACTGGAAATTCAACTAAATACTTTGGGATTAGAATTACAAATAACCTAAATTGGAATGATCACACAGATAATGTTGTGGGTACAGCAAATCAAAGACTGTGATTCACTGGCAGAACACTCAGAAGGTGCAACAGATCTACTAAAGAGACTGATTAACCACACTTGTCTGCCCTATTCTGGAGTACTGCTGTACAGCATGGGATCTGCAACAGGTGGGACTGATGGATGACATCAAAAACGTTGAAAGAAGGGTGGCTTGTTTTGTATTATCGCGAAATAGGGGAGATAGTGCCACAGACATGATACGTGAATTGGAGTGGCAATCATTAAAACAAAGGCGTTTTTTGTTGTGATGGGATCTTCTCATGAAATTTCACTAACCAGTTTTCTCCTCCAATTGCAAAAACATTCTGTTGGCACCTACCTACACAGGGAGAAATGATCATCACGATAAAATAAGAGAAATCAGGGCGTGCATAGAAAAATTTAAGAACTCATTTTTTATGTGCGCCATTCTAGAGTGGAACGGTAGAGACAGCTTGAAGGTAGTTCACTGAACAGTCTGCCAATTACTTAATTGTGAATAGCGGAATAATCACATAGATATAGATGTACCTTCCAATTCCCTCTGACAGTTTAATTTTTGTCTCCCTTAACTATTCAAGTAATTTCTTTTATCTCATCATACATTCTTTGTATTTCTTCATCATCTGTGGTGCTAGTAGGCATGTAAACTTCTATCAGGACAGTGGGTGTAGGCTTCATGTCTATCTTGGCTATTATGGCATTTGTAGTGGCTCACCAGCCTTCTTCTTTTCTTATTCATTATTAGGTCTACTCCTGCATTGCCATTACTTTATTTTGTGTTGATAACCATTTACTGCCAACACACGTCACCCATTCCCACTACATATAACTTAAATCTATACATTTGCCTTTTTCTTTTCTTTAACCTGTCTATCCGATGAAGGGATCTAAAGGTCCTTGCTCTGATGCATAGAATGCCAGTATTGTTTGCTAATGGGAACATCTTCCTGAGTAGTCCCCACCTAAAGAAATGAATGGGGACTATTTTACCTAGGGAATATTTAACCTGTGAGGCTGTCATCATTAAGCCACACAGTAAAGATGCATGTTCTCAGGAAATATAATGGCTGTAGTTTCTCCTTGCCTTAGGCCACTCACAGTACCAATACCAAGGCCATGTGGCTAATGTTACAAGACCAGAACAGTCAATGACCCAGACTTTTGTCCCTGTAACTACTGAAAAGACTGCTATCCTTCTTCAGGAACCACATGTTTGACTGGCCTTTCCACCTGTCGTGCAGTCAGTCAGCCTAGCCTTTTAGAAGTGGTACAGAACTTTACTGAAAAGGTAAATGATCACTTCGAAATAGACAACTCAACAATTAACATAGAATACACAAAGACTATTCAATTTAAACTCTGAGAGACAGACAAAATATTGTGAATAACGAGTTTATTTCAAAGAACTGTTCAAGGTATGGATCTCTGTTTTCATACATACGATGACTGGCAACCATGGAAGCAGAAAGCTGACCATGTCTCCAAAAGAGTAATGTCCAGTCTTTTGTACTAAGAGGATTTTCACCATATCTTGATTGTAAAAACCTTGGGACAGTATATTTTGGATTAGTATACCCTTTCTTATGGAACAGTACTGTTGCGAAGACCTGTCAAACCCATATGAAGATTGTTTTCATACTGCAGAAGGGAACCTTGAGGATTATAACAAAAATCCTCGGGCATGGGATGGGTTAGTTGATGTTCATAAGCAGCTGAGAATCACCCCAACTACAGTCAAGCAATTGGAAGCTGCTATGAATTGGTGTGTTGAGAGAGGTACTGAAAATCATAGACTGAAAATCATGTACCAGACACACCAAAGATTTCTCACATGCTATCCACTCCTGTGGATGCTGTCTCATTTGCAGAAAGCACAGGATTTATCATTATTCATCCACTTTCAATGTGTGGTGTGTCGATGGTATTTATTTATTTATTCCATGTGATCTGATGGTAGACAGTGTGTTGCAGATGTAGGAAAATATCATTTAACATTGTTAACATATATTAACATAGGCCTATAGTATCCTAATGTATTATATTGCTCAATGTTTTCAATTTAACACAAACAGCAAGATTACCGTTCTAAGTATTTATTTACAGAGTAAAAACAGTGACACAACAAATATGACTTCACGGCTTTGCTAAATTTTATGTTGTCTTCGATGAACTTAATACTAGTAGGAAGATTGTTAAACAGTTGGAGGCCCATGTGGAAAACTCTCTTTTTACACAGTTGAGTGTTTGTACGTATAACATGCAGGTTTGCATTTTTCCTGGTGTTGTGTTCATGTATTTCATTATTTTTTACGACTCTGGGGTCAGTTGGCACTATGTGTTTTCTGAAAAATTTTAGAGTCTCAAGAATGTAGAGGCAAGGCAGTGTAAGGATTTCCAACTTTCTGAAGATGGGTTTGCAGGAGTCTCTGGGTTTGCTCCCAGTAATAATCCTCATTGTTCTCTTCTGGATTCTGAATGTGCTCAGAGCAGTTGGAGAATTTCCCCAGAATATTAAACCACATTTTAGGTGGGCTTGTATGTAAGCGTAGTATGCACTGGTTAATGTTTTCAGGCTAGCACATGTTTTCAGTAAACTCAATGTATAACAGCCAGTACAAATCCTGGCATTTACCTTTCCTGTATGTGTATTCCATTTCAGGTTATCTTGAACCCACAGACCTAGGAATTTGAGAACAGTGTCGGTATCTATTGACTGGTTATTTATAGTGACAAATGGCTGAGAGGAATTTGCATTTTGTGTTGTGTGGAAGTTCATGGAAGTTGTCTTTTTGGTGTTGATAGTTAATCTGTTGATTTTTGCCCAGTTGCTGAGTTGATCAGTAGCCAAGTTCACAGCTTTTTGCACAGCCTTCATATGTTGCACAGGGGAGACAGGGACCAGGGAAATGCAGTCTTTCATAGAAACAAATTGAGCTAATGAGACTCACTTTACCTGCTGAGAAAGATGATGTGTCCTGCATCAAAGAGAAGCAAACGCACAAGAGTAGGGTTTATTGATCATTGGCACATCAAACATGAGGTGAATAATGGTAGCTGTTAAGGAAATGACAGCAAGGGATGGGAAGAAATACCAGATGTACTCACTCAGTGTAGTTTGCCTGGAGGGCACACATTGAAACAAACGATGCTCATCATCTAGCATCCTAGGTCATTTGGATCTCACCATAGCAAGGCAGAGAATGTTTAAAAGACTAGCCTTACTAACAGAGTTTCCACGAACCTCACAGTTCGCAGCATTGTCCCCAGAACTAATCACAGCCCCCTCTTGTTCTGAGTCAAGTTTAAAGATTGAACCAGAAACCTGAAAGGTTCTGAGATAAGCTGCGCTCTAGATTTGCTCCAAAAGGTAGATAACTGTAGGGTGCCCCTATATGGGTCAGGTATGCACTAGACATCAGAGGCTGCTACCCAGGAAACTGAATCTACATTTACATACATACTCCGCAATCCACCATACGGTGCGTGGCAGAGGGTACCTCATACCACAACTAGCATCTTCTCTCCTTGTTCCACTCCCAAACAGAACAAGGGAAAAATGACTGCCTATATGCCTTTGTACAAGCCCTAATCTCTCTTATCTTACCTTTGTGGCCTTTACGCGAAATGTAAGTTGGTGGCAGTAAAATTGTACTGCAGTCAGCCTCAAATGCTGGTTCTCTAAATTTCCCCAGTAGTGATTCACGAAAAGAACACCTCCTTTCCTCCAGAGACTCCCACCCGAGTTCCTGAAGCATTTCCTTAACACTCACATGATGATCAAACCTACCAGTAACAAATCTAGCAGCCCGCCTCTGAATTGCTTCTATGTCCTCCCTCAATCCCAAACACTCAAGCAGTACTCAAGAATAGGCCGTATTAGTGTTTTATAAGCGGTCTCCTTTACAGATGAACCACATCTTCCCAAAATTCTACCAATGAACCGAAGACGACTATCTGCCTTCCCCACAACTGCCATTACATGCTTGTCCCACTTCATATCCATTTGCAATGTTACGCCCAAATATTTAATCAATGTGACTGTGTCAAGCGCAACACTACTAATGGATTATTCAAACATTACAGGGTTCTTTTTCCTATTCATCTGTATTAATTTACATTTATTTATATTTAGAGTTAGCTGCCATTCTTTACACCAATCACAAATCCTGTCCAAGTCATCTTGTATCCTCCTACAGTCACTCAACGACGACACCTTCCCGTACACCACAGCATCATCATCAGCAAACAGCCGCACATTGCTATCCACCCTATCCAAAAGATCATTTATGTAGATAGAAAACAACAGCAGACCTACCACACTTCCCTGGGGCACTCCAGATGATACCATCACCTCAGATGAACACTCACCATTGAGGACGATGTACTGGGTTCTATTACTTAAGAAGTCTTCGAGCCACTCACATACTTGGGGACCAATCCCATATGCTCTTACCTTAGTTAGGAGTCTGCAGTGGAGCACCGAGTCAAACGCTTTCCGGAAGTCAAGGAATGTGGCATCCATCTGTTACCCTTCATCCATGGTTCGCAAGATATCATGTGAAAAAATGGCGAGTTGCGTTTCGCAGGAGCAATGCTTTCTAAAGCCGTGTTGATGCATGGACAGCAACTTCTCTGTCTCAAGGAAATTCATTATATTCAAACTGAGAATATGTTCGAGAATTTTGCGACAAACTGATGTTAAGGATATTGGTCTGTAATTTTGAGGATCCGTCCTTCCACCCTTCTTATATACAGGCGGGATGCACAAAAATGATTTTTTAGATTACATGACTCTTTATCTAGTCCAGATAATGATAGCTGTATGAGACCCACAAGTATCAGAAGAAGGGTCAAAGAAATGCCCCCCTCCCTCCCCAAAGCTAGAATATTAAAATGTTAGCAATTAACCATCAAAGCATTCACAATCAAGCGCCAGTGTTTGAAGTGCTCCAAAAAGCAGTGGAGCTAATATAGCCCTAGGTACAAAATTGATAACTGAAGAGAACTTCATGAGCCAAGATCAATAAAAAGGCATTTTATTGGATGACTGGTTTCGACAGAACTATGCTGTCATCATCAGAACTTATGCATTAAAATTTTTACACCACACTGTCTATTACTGTAGCAAGTTGCTTCACACTACATATGCATTTCTCACTACCACGAAGATCACTACACATCAGCATGTCAAGCATAAAAGCATTATGTAAAAACACAAGCATAACTGTATTCATCGATTAAAAGTGTTCATGCTCACCACCAGGTGGCAGCTGAGTTGAGCTGAGTTGCCAGCTCGTGGTGAACATAACACTTGTACTCAGTGCAATACAGTTATGTTTACATATGTACACAACACTTTTATACAAATACTTGATATACCTATGTGCAGAGATCGTCATGGTAGTGGGAAGTGCATGTGCCGTGTGAGGCAACTTGCTGCACTAATGGACAATATGTTGTCAAAATTTTAGAGCATAAGTTCTGATGATAACAGCATAGCTCTGTAAAAACTGGTCATCCAATAAAATGCTTTCTTCGTGATCCTGGATTGTGAAGTTTTCTTCTGTTATCATAGATTGCAGATCGCCCCCCAGGCTGACAATGTTTGGAATGTATAAGGTACAGACATCTGATTATAACCCAAAACTGAAAGCAGTCAGATTTAGGAAAAATTTAGGTGTATGTCAACAGGATAGGCTAATGGGAAATGGAGATGTTGCATTAGTCACAGTAGGCAGAAAACTCAAATCAATCAAGACAGAAATCAAAGCCGCATGCAAGATTGTGCAGGCAAGACTCACTATCAAGGGTGAGCATAGAATCATAAATGGATCCTTCTATCAACCACCAGACTCACCCTCTGATGTAACCAAAAACTTTAGAAAACCTCATTTCGTTTGTACATAAGTATCCCCAGTCATATTGTCATCATTGGAGGAGACTTGAATCATCCAATAATAGAATGGGATGATTACAGTGGTGTTGGTGGTGGGTGTGACAATTCATCCTGTGAAACATTACTACTTGTCTTCTCCAAAAACTACCTAGAACAGATAATTTAGAATCATATGCTAGATAGAAATATATTGAATCTAATAGCAACAAATTAGCAGTGGGCATGACAAGCCATTCTCCAAAACATTACTACACATCTTCTCCAAAAACTACCTAGAACAGATAGTTGAAAATCACACTCATGATGGAAATGTATTGGATATAATAGCAACAAATACATCTCATATCTTTGAGGATGTCCACAGAGAAACTGGTATCAGTGGGAATGAGCCAGTTGTAGAAACAATGGTTATCAAAGTACAAAGGGCAACTAAAACAAGTAGCAAGATTTGTACATTCGGTAAACTAGGTAAAGAGACACTAATGTCAATCAAAATGTGGAATTTCAAAAATTTAGCTGTGGACAGAAGCACGTAGGTGAACTAAGGCTCATGTTTAAAAGAATAGCTGATCATGCACTGGATGGATATGTACCTAGGACAACAGATTATGGCTGCAGAGACCTTCCACGATATACACTCATTGAGAAGAAACGACTAAGGAAACAGTGACTTCTGCATAATAGGTGTAACACGAAGCCTAGGGCTGTTGATAGAGAGATGCTGATTCAAATATGTATGGCTGTCAGGTGGGCAGTGCACGAAGCCTTCATTAACTATTATAACAGAATATTACCAAAAGATCTCTACAAAGCCCAAAGTAATTTTGAACATATGTAGAGGCTGATAGAGGTACTAGAGTCAGTGTCCAGAAACTCAAGGACAAGACAGGGACTGACATTGAGTATGCGATAGCAAAGGCAGAAATTGTGAACTCCGTTTTCAAATGCTCATTTACAAATGAAAATGAAGGATTACTGTCGCAGTTTAATTCTGGTACCACTGCACAGATGAGTGAAGTAAATATAATCGTCAGTGGTGTCAAGACACAGCTGACGTCATTAAAACTGAACAAAGCTCCAGGGCCTAATGAAATTCCTATCAGATCCTATGTCAAATTTGAGGCTGAGTTAGTAACTCTTTTAAGCATAATATACCATACACATCTTGTACAAGAAACTGTGCCCAAAGGCTGGAAGAAAGCATGGCTCACACCTGTTTACAAGAAGGGTAGAAGAAATGACCCACTAAACTACTGCCCATTATCATTGATATCCATTTCTTACAGAGTCTTAGAACATATTCTGAGCTCAAACAAAATGAGGCGTCATGAAAAAAATGACCTCCTCAATGCCAACCAGCCCGGATTTAGAAAATATCGATCACGTGAAACCCAACTCACACTTTTCTCACATGACGTAAAGAACACCATGGAACAAAGCAGTCAGGTAGATACAGTATTTCTTGACTTCCAAAAAACATTTGACTATGTACCACAGTTATATGTACTATCAAAAGCACAATCATGTGAACTATCAAGCAAAATTTATAACTGGATTGAGGATTTCTTTGTAGGGAGGGCACCGCATATTACCTTGGATAGAAAGTCATCAATACATGTAGAAGTAACTTTAGGTGTGTCCCACGAAAGTGGGTTGGAGTCTTGTTGTACAAACTGTACATTAATGATCTTGCAGACATCATCAATAATGACAACAGACTTTTCACAGATGATGTTGTTATCTATACTGATGTACAGGGTGAAAGAAAGTACACAAATATTCAGACCTCGATAAGATTTCAAAGTGGCACAAAGATTGGCAACTTGCTTTAAATGTTCAGAAATGTAAAATCATGCACTTCGTATAATAAACAAACATTTTCTATAACTACAATATTAATGAGCCACAACTGGAATCAGTCAACTGAAATAATTATGGGTAACAATTTGTAGGGATATGAAATGGAATGATCACACAGGCTCAGCTGTTGCTAAAGCAAGTGGTAGACTTTTGTTCATTGGTAGATTATTAGTGAAATGCAATCAGTCTACAGAGGAGACTACAAAAAACTCATGCAAGGCATTCTAGAATATTGCTGAAATGTGTGGGGGACAAAATAAATAGGACTAACAAGGGATAGTGAATGTAAATAAAGAAGGGCAACATGCTTATGTCACCCTAAACATCAATTTCACAATTTACTCTCTCCAGCTGTTCTGCTTCAATCTACACTTAAACCATTCAAAGCTGTCCTGCAGTTACTTCATTGCACATCTTCCTTCACTTTCAGTTTACTACTGCAACATTATTCTTCACATTTTTCTATGCAAGCCCTAAGTATTACTGCATCTTTGATAAAATTCTGGCTACATTCACATTACCTCATGCTACATATATTCCCCTCTGTTCATTTGAGAAAAAATTTAATCCATAATGAGTTAGTGTTTTATTTCAGTATTAATGTTTACCTTTGAGTGATGTTCAATACATCCTAAAACTGACAAATTAATCCTTTTTATTTATTTTCAATCCTTAGACCTTTAACACTCACACTAACAGATAATTACTGATGTGATTAAGTCAATGTAATTAGCTCTCCTTGGTGCAATAGCTATGGGAGAGTGATTCCATTATTCAACTACATAACCATAAAAACAAAGACTTACTTTACATAGGAGTATATAATCATCTTGTTTATGTCTCAGTCTGAACTTGTTGCATACTGTCTATATAAGGTTTCTTGGGGGTGTGGGAAGTGAAGGAAGCAAATTCCATCCATGACAAAGAATTCAGTGTGTAACGAAACTGAGTGGAAGAAAGTGAGCTGCAACTTCCCCAAAAGACCAGCCACTACATCCGTGTTTCATGCTATGTATTAAGCACTCAACAAAAGAAACAATGGTAACCTACCATTCTCATAGAGTTTCCATCCATGACTGACTAGGGAGGGGCTGGGAATCAGAGGAAAGGTGTGAGGTAATAGGAAAGGAGAAGATATGTGGGGTACACAGGAGATACAGAAGTATTTGGAAGTATCGGGAGGTCAGAGAGAAAGATACAAGACAGTACTCAGTAGCAGTGGTGCAATAAGGATTAAAGTTAGTCCCAATCACAAAACAAATGGAATACAAGTAGAAGAAATTTAGACAGGGAAAGTGGATTATGATGCTGGTATTGGGGAGAATCGAGTGAAAAGGTGTAAGGTAGTGGTAATCTGGTGACTTCAGATGAGGGTTAGGATAACTTCAGATCTGTGGGATTACAGTTGATGCAACAGGAGGAGGTGACACACAAGTTGTGGCATTATGATTTAGAGAGGCCTAAGGATAGACTAAGATATAAGTTCAGCAACTCAAAGTGACTTTGGAAGAGATGGATGGAGTGTTAAAGGCAATACTTTTGGTAATTATGGCTCTAGTGAGCAACATGACTGAGTTCATCAGGGTCTGGTTATGATGGCTGACAAAAGAATTACTGGTTGTTTTTTTTTTTTAATAGGCTTACTGGAAAAAATAGTGCAAATCTGTTTATGGGTTAGCTGGACAGGATATTGTCTGTAAACAACCTAGCAATGTTATCAGCCTATTTGAATAATTCTTATCATCCACAACAGGTGTACCCACAAGTGCTAAAGCTATGGGGGGGGAACACTAATGATGTGGAATGGGTGGCAGCTCTCAAAATGAGGATAACATTCATGGCTTTGATATACACAGATTTTTGTAGAGTCAAAAAGGAAGAGCTCACTGTCCATGGACTACTGAGTTACGAAGGGCCAAAGTGATATATAGTTGGGAGTTTGTGTTGAGATTCTAGAAGGAAGACAACAGACTGTAGTGTAACAATGCTTTTAAATAAACTTCATGAGAAAAAAAGCTGTTTTATGCAATTATTGTAGATGCTTCTTAACAGAGTATGTCAGAGTCAACACTTATACTTACTACAGGAACACAAAAAAGTATATCAACATTTCTGTAGTGAACTTGAACTGAGTTTGATGTTAAGAACGTCTTCATACAAATGTGAGTGTGAGTCATTCAGCAGGATGCCAGATATGCAGAATATAATACTTCTCATAGTATCGATTTGCACACAACATGAAAATTACCCAGAAAATGAACACTGTGTATGTCAAAATTCAAATATTATGTGGGAATAAGGGATTCACTAGTGAAGTGCATTGTATATTCCTTCGAAGAGAAGTGATTTTGAGAGTTTTGTTTTTCTTTAGAGCTGTTACTTCCGACTGTAGGCCTGCTAAATATATGTCCTGAAGTGTATGTAGGTTTGATTTCTGACCTACTATTCCATTCTATGCATCCTTTCAAAGAAATCAACACTCAGCACTATACTAAGCACTTTAGAAATTGAATCTGCATTGCCATCATTATCCTATATATGATTTTTTTCTGTATATAACAGACCCAAATAATTTTACATAAATTTAACACCGCAAAAAATGACAAACAGCATAAAAATGTACACTTTTCTATTAAATAACTTCAAATCCAAAAAAACTTATGTAAATTAATTTTGTGAAATGTAATTATTATTTCATAAATAATATTTCAGAGATAAAGCAGCAGTCAGCCTGTGGCTGGTTGTGATTGATTGTAATATATTTTTTGTTTTAGAAAGTAAATGAAGAGCATCCCTGCTCATATCTCTCTCTCGTCTGTTAGCCTTTGTACCGATAGGACATACTATAGCTGTGTTCCTTGGATATCAGTAACTAAACTTTCTTTTCTGTAGACACATCTGATGTAAGTGTGCCTTTAAAACCATTTGAAATTAAATTAGTGTAAATTAGTTAAGTCTCATGAGTTCTCATTTTAACAGTTCTCCTAATAGATATAAGATACATGAAATGCTTTATTGTTACAGCCAACGACAAATAAGAACTTAATGGATCATGGTATGGAAACACAAAGGCTGAATACAATTAGTATTCTACCATTTATTCATTTACAACTTGCTACAGCACCCCTGGGACTGCTGATCATCACAAAGTATTTTGCAAACTTGAATGCAAGCATGGAACCTTAAATGATCTGGCCAGTCTCCAAGCTACGATTCCATTTTGCCCATAAACAACAGGTAAAGGCCCCGCAAAATTGATGGTGGTATTATACGATGTAATCTCTAAATTTTCAGCATTTTTCTAGAAATCAGTTCAGCCACTAGCAAAAATGCATCCACCACCAACAATTTTAACATTTTTCTTTCCAGTGATTAATTTCAATTTCTACTCAAAACCAAATTTTAGTAATCTTGCTTGAGCTGATGTGTCAGTATTATTCATAGCTCATAGCTCCCCTGATAACCCTTTAGTGTTCATCACTCATAGGAACAACTGTGTAGAGTGTCACCTATAACTCACCCTCGTATTTTTGTGGGAAATTCCATCTTCAACACAGGATACTGATGACTTTTGGTCGCCAACATCCACAACACAGGCATAACCAAGGCCAGCACCAAATGTAGCTGCTACATGATCCTATATTTAAAAAAGTACATGATACATATAAAGACTTCACTATAATAAGATATGAATGAATATGGTAAGGAAAGTTCTGGTAGAATGTAAATAATTTAAGAGTAAAGGAGACCACAAACCGATTCCCTAACAATCCCCACCATCACGTCACAGTCATTGTATGCCACACAACTCACCAGTTCCAGCGTCCACATGTTGCATTCCTATATCATACACCTGCTGCCTCTCCCCCTCCCACATCTTATCCCACCCACCAGCTGCCTCCCTCCAAGCCACCAGCTGCCCCTCCCCAACCTTCCTCGCAGCTTCTCACTCCCTCTAACCATCCCACTCGACACAACCCCTCACCCCAGTCCACCACTGAACTGCAAGCCCAGTACTGTGAGTTCAGGCAGCACATTTTAGCTACACAGATTCCTGTGCATGTTCTCTAGTCTTTTACAAAATTTGTCCAAAATCTAGTATGTTTTCAATCTATTTGTGTGCTTGCCAGTGACTCAACACTATTCAGTGAGTGGTCTCCTATACTCCTAAATTATTAAGATCTGAACAACATATATAAATAACTTTAAAAGTATGATATTACAATATAAACTATAAAAACTATCTAAAAAATTAAACCTGTAAAACTGCAAAGAGGATTAAATGTTTAACTACATACACATATTTTATTTTTTTAGGTACATGGAGGAGAACATTCATGGATTTGGATTAGGCCTATTGTTCGTTAAGAGTCTAATTTCACATTATTATACTTTGCTGTTGCAACACCTTTACAGTTACATGTGACACCAGGCTGCAAAATGTGACTTCACTAAGAGGACTGATCCCAACATCCAGTCCACACGTTCATGCCATGCAGCTGGTAGAATCCATAAAGTAACAAATTTAACAGATTGTTTTACACAGAACAAATATATATGGGCTGCTCAAATACCCACACGTCAGATCACATGGTGAGTTAGTCTTGTTTCTGTTCTGGATAAAACATATTACAGATAACACAAAGAAATACCACTTAACAGCAGCAATGGCATGACTAGCGTTAACTATATAGTATTGCTGTACATCCATGTACAAGTTATAGGGGTAATGGGCAGATGGAATTCATACAATGAATGGCTTTAGGCTACAAGGCACACCCAGCTGCTTCCACAGCTTGGCTAAAGAAACAATAATATAGACCTCAGAAGCTCAATTGTTTCTACTACTTTTTATTTAAAGACAATAAAGTGAAGGACTTTATGATTGGAAGATGGCTTAATGGAGTTGGAAGAGGAGTTCCATAATATCAAATGGTATGCAGTAGGGCTATTGTAAGTGTGGTTGCAAACTAAAGGTCAAACAAAAAATTAAAACCAAAACACTTTTTTTTTACTACAGTAGAAAAGAGCAGATGGGGAATTCAGGTGCAAAATTATCTGTAAACAAGTAAATTAAAAACAATGTTACAGACATTAGAAGAACCTTACACAAAGTCATGAACTTGTATAAGGGAAAGAAATTCCACTATGCAACTTCCAAATATGTTTAGTTTGTACATTAGTTTCAAAGCATTATATCTCCATTTTCAGGAAAACCTTTTTGTGTGTGTGTGCGGCATAGCACTAAAACTGGAGCTACATCATTTTAAAACTAGCCTGCAAAAGAAACAGATTTAATAGCTGCACTGTGGAATTTATTTCCATTGTACAATGATGACTGTAACTCCAGGCACAATGTGGAAAAGCCTCAAAATAAGCAAAACTTGTTTTAAAACTAAACAAAAATAATTCATGGATCTCATTCAAGTTTATGCATCACCATACACACATTCTGATGAGATAGAAGACATCCATCAAAAGTTACAGAAACTCGTAAATGACGCAAATCCTATTCCATCCTAATGGAGGATTTTATTGTGAAGTAAGACAAAACTAAAGAACAAATCTGCATTGAGAAACTTCAGGTGTGATACTCCAGTGCGGCCAAATAGATAATAAACTGAGGTGGCACCATAAAGTGGACAAATTTTTCTGCCTGCATTGCAATGATAAATCTCTCTCATGAAGTCACATGTAATGGGGTTGCTGGAACATTGCATATCTTTATTCAAAGTTATCCACTGGAGTAATCTCCACCTCAGACTAGGGACCTTTGCCTTTCATGGGCAAGCGGTCTACTAATTCAGAGAGATTTATCATTGGGGTGCAGGCAGAAAAATTTGCCCACATTATCCTGTGGTCTACCAACTTAGCTACCCAAGCACACCTCACAGCCCATCATCACAGCTTTACTTCCACCAGTACCTCATCTCCTACCTTCCAAAGCTCTGCTGTGAAACTTGCAAGACTAGCAGTCCTGGAAGAAAGGAGATTATGGTGTCATGGCTTAGCCACAGCGGGATGATGCTTCCAGAATGGAATTTTCACTCTGTAGCAGAGTGTGGGCTGATGTGAAACTTCCTGGCAGATTAAGACTGTGTGCAGGACCAAGACTCGAACTTGGGACCTTTGCCTTTCAGGGGTAAGTCTGGAAGGTAGGAACTGACGTACTGGTGGAAGTAAAGCTGTGAGGATGGGTTGTGAGTCACGCTTGGGTAGCTCAGTTGGTAGACGACTTCACCACAATAGCCAAAGGACCCGAGTTCAAGTCTCAGTCTGGCATACAGCTTTAATCGGCCAGGAAGTTTCACATCAGCACACACTCCACTACAGAGTGAAAATTTCATTCTGTAACATCCCCCAGGCTGTGGCTAAGTCATGTCACTGCACATTTTTCTTCCAGGAATGCTAGTCTTAGTGAATAATTTTACTCATTCCACATCCCGAAACCTCTCTTCATGATGGCATGCAAATGAATGAAGTGCATGTTTGAGTGATGACTGAGTTCATACTGCCAAACTGGCATGTAGCCCACATGTAGCTAAGTTCAGATGTAAGTGCATGTTGACACACAATTGAATTTCAGAAATGTTCTGATGATGAGCATTAAACCATGTTAGCTGCTGTAATTACTCTCTCCCGGTCACTCTCTTGCAGTGTGTCTCAGTGGAGCCCAGACAATAGATATTGAGGAAGCTATAATTTTGTGGGAGTATCATAAAAAAAGCAAAAATGAAGAAACTGAGTTCATCCAGTTTTGAACATGCTCTCTATGAGTTTATTTACCACATTGCATCTGCAACTGTGGGACAATGAATCTAAATTCTTCAATTACTTCAGAATGTATAGAAAATCATTTGACGACTTGCTCCGTCTCTTCCAAGAGGATATAAAGCAGACCAGAATGCCATCAGTTACTGCATTTCACCAAAACAAAAACTACTAATTATTTTAAAGTAAGTATTTATTTAATTTTATCCATGCTAACATTTAACAACTTAACAATTTAGCACTTGGGAAACAACTGAAGTTGTGACCCATTTCTAGAGGCAGCTGAAGAAAGTGTACCTGGTGCTAAATTCTGTCCACTTGTGTAACCATAACCAGAAGAGTATTGTTGTGTGGACCAGTTGTTTTCTTGTGAATAATGCGACGTTGAAGTTGATGGAGAGCTGTAGTCATTGCACGTGCTTTGGTGCTGAGCTATTACATTGTATGTGCTATCTCAGCTCTGAGGCAGCTATTTTCTTTACTTTGTTCACCAGAGGCAAGAAAAATAACTTGTCTTCATCTGTCACATCATCTTTGTTCTTCGTTAATTCTGTGAATTCAAAATGTCTCTGTTCTAGACTCCTTTCTAATCTTTTAATCCTTTAACTGCTCTGGACGTGTTACCACGCATGCCTTTGTACCTGTCCCTGTGTGCTCTGAATGTGTTTACGCGCGCCACCAGTCCTTCTACCTGGTCCTCCAAACATGTCTACGCGTAGAACGTACTTTGTGATTCTGACTATCTCTTTATGTGGGTAAACATTGGTGCTTATGGGAAAGAGAGTGAATCAGGAATTTTCAGGGATTCCATGCTATATAAACACAGAAAAATCTTTGGATATACCAAAACCAAGACCTTTATCAGAAAAACAACATGACACTTTCTTACATGATCATAGGTGTGAAGCATTTGGATTGATGGAAAATTTAATGAGACTGAACAATGGAAAGCTGCTGATTCATGAGAAAAAGATATTTAAGCATTGGCTAACTTTAGCACTTGGGTACGTTGGTACAATGTTTAGTAAGTGGAGAATACTACATCGCCTGTTAGATGCCAGTGTGGATTGTGTAGAACACATTGTAAAAGCAATTACAATTCTTCCCAACTATGTTCCAATGAGAGTTGGAGTGAAACACAAAGACATCTTAGAGGGAAATCTCACAAATGTAACTGCTACTCACAATGGATGACCCACTCCAATCATGGGATAATGCCTAGGCTAAATTTACCAACTTCTTTGTTAATGAAGGTAAACTTGAACATGCAGATTGTATGACATGCACACAAGTGTACTTGACAACAGTAAAGTTTTTCTTACCTATCTGCATCTACATCTACATGGAAACTCTGCAAATCACATTTAAGTGCCTGGCAGAGGATTCAATGAACCACCTTCACAATAATTCTCTATTATTCTAATCTTGCACAGCACACGGAAAAAACGAACACCTATCTTTCGGTGTGAGCTTTAATTTCCCTTATTTTATTATGGTGATCATTTCTCCCTATGTAGATCGGTGTCCACAAAATAGTTTTTCATTCAGAGGAGAAAGTTGGTGATTGAAATTTTGTGAGAAGTTTCTACAACCTATATTCTTCTATTTTTCTGTAAGTCATTTCCCTCACAGAAGATCAAAACCAATTCTTTCCAAGCTTGTTGTCTCAAAATTTTATTTTTATAAAAGTCCAATCCTGTACTCCAAATTGCTGGCCTTTTCTCTGTTTTGTCAATTAGTAACTCAATGTCAATATTCTCACCTTTGGTTTCATTCATTTTTCACAATGTCAAACAAACAAAAGTAACAGAAGATACATGTACTCACAACGGAACGTGCAGTCAACTGAACAGCATGTGGGCACCACCTACCTTTCTAGCTGCCCATCAACGCAGGTTTGTCTGCATCTAGAAACATTTTGTGTTAACGCATGTTCATGTGATTGATTGCAGGTTGAATATTACATGTCTGAATGCGTGATTCAAAAATGTACAGCAGATTTCCATCATGTGAACATTGCCTTGATATAATTTGACTTGATGTTAGAGACTATGAAATTCTTGAGTACTACTCTATTGGTTCCTCCGTCTGTTCAATGACAACAAAGAGTATCATACGTGATTTTAAGTTTACCTGGCACTGGAAAATATTGACTGGTTCTCGACCCGAGAATTATTCAAGATTTTCCTATGCCGGGAAAACCTAAAATCACATATCAAGTATCTCTATGGGGAGGAGTTGCCCAGCAAAATTAAGAAGCTCGACAAGCTTCATAACAGGAAGGAGCACCTCTTGGCCACAATTGTGTTTCTACAGAGCTCCCAAGAAGATCGAATCAAACCATCTTTTGTGAAGATCATTCATCCGCCCAGAAATCCATCTACCAACCAGAACTCAGCCTGGCCCTAGTCAGAGAGAGGACCAGGAACACTTGATACAGGCTCGATGAGACCTCAAGAGAACTCTTCCCACTCCACCTGCAGTTGGCATTGATGTACACATCTGACTCATGGGAGTGGATAGATGCAGTTAGCTCGTCTCAAGTCGAAAAGGCATGACAATCAGCCACCTGCAGACAAACTGAATGCCTTGTGGCTAAATCACCGCAAGAATTGTGAATTGTGTTTTATTCATCTCATGACATACATTTGCAATCCCTTTGGTTTGCGTACAGGAGACATGTCAAAAATTTATAAAACAGTTACAATGATTTTTACATTAAGTAAATAATAGCACTATAATAAATAATAACACTATAAGGATATTTCTCAGAATGTGTAACACATTGTATCCAGCTCAAATTCTAGTTTGTCCTGCATGAATTAATCCACTGAGTAGTAACACTTCAGTGTCAGTACCTCATATAGCTTTCTTATAAGTGAATCTAAATTCATCTGCATCAACTTTTTCACTTTTAATTTATTACAAATTTTCATTCCCATGTATTGAGGTCTCTGGGTGGGTGAGGAGCATAAAATTTTCTTTGTTTCTAATACCATGTAAATGGGCAAAATGGTTTCCCTCAAATAATTCATGTCTGGTGCACAAAAATATAATAATCTCATACATGTATAAGGATGGCAGACTTAATATTTTAAGTTTTCTAAATAATGGTCGACATGGATCTTTTTGATTTACAGTGCACATATTTCGAATGATTTTTTTTCTGTATTTTTAGTACCCGCACTATGTTAGTCGAGTTACTCCAAAAAAACAATATCTTGCAGTTGATGATATATGCATTGCAAATGCAAAGCTGCTCAGTTTGTTTTCCACATATTCAATGTGTGACGGCCAGCTCAAATTTTTATCTACATTTAAACCTAAGAATCTGACTGAGTCAATTTCTTCTACATCTTGGTTGTTGTGTACAATCTTAATCTCCTCACATTTCGACTGTTTGGTTTTGAACTGCATCACGTGAGTCTTAGATATGTTTAGATTCAATCCATTTAGCTGAAACCAAGTTTCTAAGGTACTGCAGGTACTGATCACAGATTTGGGATTTTTTTTCCAAATCCTGATGTTCAACTAAGACAGGAGTATCACCTACGAACAGAACTGATGGGGAGCTGATATTTAATGGTAAGTCATTAACATAGAAGAGAGATAGGACTGGACCCAATACGGAGCCTTGTGGAACACCCTGAGATATTTTTTTCCAGTCAGAAAAATAATATGCGCCATTTCAAGAAATGCTAACTCTTTGCTTTCTGTTGGATAAGAAAGATTTAAGCCATTGTAGGGCACTGTCACTAATGCCACACTTTTCAAGTTTGTAAACAAGCAATGCATGGTTTACAGAATCAAACATCTTTGTGAGGTCACAGAAAATTCCTGAACCTTATTTCTCTTGTCTAATGATGTACTTATTTTCTCAATGAAACTGTTTACTACAACTACGGTGTTTTTCCCCTGCTGAAAACCAAACTGATTGTTTAGAATAACAGAATATTTTGTAATGAAGTTTTAGATTTGTGGAACAGCAAGTTTTTAAAATATTTTAGATAGGACTGGGAGAAGAACCTCAGAGAATTGTTTTTAACTGTACAGAGAAAGTAACTGATGATGTTACTTTGTCTGTACTAGGAAAGGGCTGAATTTTGCACTAACCATGACAACTATACCAACAGCAGAATTAATCAGTTCTGTGGAACAGGTTGCTCTTGCACTCCCACAGGATGCTGCAGATGAAATATGATGTGAAACATGCTGTACACTTACCAGGGCAGTTCCACCAAGGCCAAAAATCTCCACAGAAGAGAGAAAAGCACTTAAGCATCTATGAGAAGATTCTGAGTGTCATCCTCTTAAAAGACAAAGGGAATTGTATGGTTCTGGTACTAAGTCACATTTACAAACAAAAGTCATATGACCTAATAGAGGATGACACATACAGGAGAGCTGAAAATAATCTTACCAACTCAGTGAAGAGGAAGATCACTGAGCTTCTCCAACACACATTCCCAGACAAGAAGATGAAGAAGAAATTTTGTCCAGAAGCTGTCACCTGGACTTTATGGACTACCTAAGTACACATACAAGAAATGCCTCTTCATCCAAATGTTAGCAACATTGGCACACCAACATATGAATTAACAAAACACCTGACAGTGATGCTAGGACCCTCTGTGAGCAAATGCCAGCACCACATACCAAATTCAGCACATTTCATTCAGAAGCTCCAAAACTTCCAATTGAGCCAAGAAGACCTCGTGGTGAGCTTCAACGTGATATCTCTCTTCACATGGGTGCTCTAAGAGACTCCCTAAGTCTCATAAGAGAAACGTTTGGGACAGCGCTAACAAAGCTGTTCGAATTTGTAGTTACGTCAAACTACTTTCTGTTCGATGTAAATTATTACGAACAAACAGAGAGAATAGCAATAGGCTGCCCACCACTATCACCAGTGGTGGCCAATATGTTTATGGAGGCATTTGAAGAACAAGCTCTGGAGTCAGCAGTCAACAAGTTCTTGTGCTTTTATTGATATGTAGAAGACATGTTCATAATCTGGCCACACTGACAATGTCACCAACAAGACTGTCTGCAACACTAGAATTCGCTGCACCAAAACATCAATTTCACGATGGAGATAGAGGAAACCTATCATCAACTTCCATTTCTGGATGTGAAATGAAGACCAGTCAGCTTTGTAGGAAACAGCATCTACCATAAATCTAAACACAGAGATTTTTACTCGTATGCCTCCAACTGCCATGTCCTTTCACAAATAGAAAGTGTCCTATGCATAATAGTGCAAAGAGCCCACAAAATCTTGGACTGTGACAGTCTAGCAGATGAACTGCAGCATTTACAGGGCATGTTTTGAATGAATGGTTACAGTAATCACCAGATACAATGTGCCTTAAAACTGGCGCCAATTACTCCATATGACGGGAAAACTTCAGCAAAAATCAGAAGAATATGCCTTAAACACTATGTCAAGTGTGTGTTCTGCCCACCAGCCAAGACAAAAACCTTATTGGGATCAGTCAAGGATGACATAGGACTTGGGAAACTGGAAGTCTGTGAGAAAATGTATGTAGGCCAGACTATTCAGACAGTACAGAAGAGACGCAATGCGCACAAACACCATGTAGGCAACTTTCAGCTGACAAAATCCACTGTGGCAGAGCACTGCATCTCCCATAGAAATACCATGAATTATGACGAGTCCAAATTGTTGCAACAATCCAACTTCTAGGATTGTATTCACAAAGAGGCTGTAGAGAACGACTGCATGATGGATTAATAAATAATGACAGATGTTTTCAATTAAGCAAGCCCTGGGAACTAGCCTTGAGTGCGACAAAAGCACAGCAGTAGTCTACTAGGAGGTCTGCTTCCATCACAACAACTGAACAGCGCAGAGAAGAACTGTTGCCATGCCAAGAGAGATCCGTCGGCTGCAGCCAGATCAGCTGTGGATCAAGAGCCAGCGTCATGCTTCCCTCTCATCACACCATGTCCATGTCCGGTCATGCCTGCTGAAGGTGACAGGAGGGGTGAGTGAATGAGAGAGGGTATAAAGGTGGCACCTAGCATACATCACCCAGTCATCATGAAGATGGCTTGCCAAAATATTGCACCTTTTAACGACACCATCCAACTGAATATCAGGGGACTATTCAAAAAGATTACCATGTTGCAGAGGTTCTTTCTAATTTCAACTAGCTGTGGCACTGAGCCTTTTTAAGGGTTATATGGTATGGTATGGCACCTTCTCAAAAAATAATGCACACATGCAAACTCACTGAACTGTCTTCAAAATTGGTCACATTAATTCAGGCGATACATACTTCACTAACGTCTGTACACAGTCAATGTGTGTGGCAAAAACGATACCTTAAATAGCCAGATAGTCAGGTATCCATAGAATCAAGGTAAACAGAGACACAATGCTTCCCCAACTGATCCATTACTCACTAGACCTTTTGGATTACATACTATAATACAAATTCAGACTATGCCACATATTGTGTGTGATCTACATACACTATCTTTCTGTAAGAGTAATCTTCTTTAATAGCATAGGTAATCTGTTCCACAGAAACTGTTGAAAAACAGCATCTGATAATGTGTCCAGTGGATTACAGCATTATGAATCTGCCAACTACATTCCAAACATATACAATGACACCAAGGAAAAAATAAAGACATGCTTCCATTATCACTAGAGGATTTTCATCTGACAACAGTTGGTTATTGTAACAATTTATTATTCCAATCTGTAAAAATCCCACATCACAAGTAAATAAAATGCAAGTAAGCTATAAACTGTGCATCTCTAGAAATCAATGATAAAACTGGAATGTAGCATGTTGTCTTATGGCCTGAGAGCTAGTGTATGTTGTACCTGATATAGGCCAAAAAAGAAAGAACTACAAGACAACATTGTTGATGCCCATGGTAGTTGCAATTCTTGATACTTTTTTCCAGTGTGATCTATTCATTATTAAACTCAGTCCACCATATGCAACACGAAAACAATGGGAAATGTATCATGATACTCAAATCTCATTTCAAATGACCCCATGTCTCAAAGTCAATGGAACAACCATGCAAACATTTTCTGAGTGGCATGTAGCATTGCATACATCATTTAGCTTACATTATGTGCCTGTCAGTTAACAGTATTGCAGAATAATATGTCTGCCATAGAGGCAAGGAATAATAGGCCTTTGTCTCAAAATTTACGTTATTCAAACTACCCAGTATCACGAATCTTGTTCTGACACCAGCGTAACCTCAGCATGGTAAGTGTTGAAGAGGAAGTTTTTTCTGCTACAACTGTTACAAACACCATAGAATAACAAGGGGATAGTCCAATCTGACACATCAAAAGCTGCCCTGCATTTTTTTTCCATGTGAGGAATATAATCGAATGAATGCAGTGTCAAAACTTTAGCTGCTAAGACACACTGCACACATTTTCCAAAAGTGGTCCTGTAGAGACAATAAACCCAGATTAGACCATTTGCCATACTCACAGAGGCATTTGGCATTTAAGAAGTCATTCTTCCCACACTCCATGTGCAAATGGAATGTAAAGAAACCATAATACCTGGAACAACCCTCTGCCGTATGTTTCACAGTGTTTTACAGAGAGTGGAAGTGGATGTATATATAAACAACAATAGATACAAGTTCGTTTTGTAGCATCTGAAAGTGTTAATTTTTGAGATAAGACTCAATTGATATACATTGTATTTCCTTCATATATGCCTGCTAGCAGAATTTGTCTTCGCGCAGGTTCCATAGTTTCACAGTAACTCAGTAACTTTCTCAATCTTGCAAGTATGAAGTATGAAGAATGTGATATGCAATCAGCATCACCTAATTCTTCTGAAGGCATATCTTAAGTGTCATTTGGTGGTTAATTTCTTGGAAAATCATTCCAGTTGTGTTGATCTTTGAACAGTAACTGTGTATATATTAGAAGAAAGAGGAAATAACTCTGACAGTTCATGGATTTGTGATTCAACCGATTACGGGTTGCACAAGTAAGAGTCTGGAAGAAGACTGTCATCCTAGCCCAAAGAGACTGTGTACTGCAATAGATTTGACAGACACTGACGAGGCTAAAAACAAAGGAGGGAGAATCGCTTTAAATGAGGCAGGGCAGTGTGCAAAGCCAGTTTTATAAAATGTGAAAATGAAATGTGCAATGGCAAAAATAATTAAGTGGAGAATGAAACATAAACCAAATGAGACTTGGAAAAACATAAAAGAAAAACTACTCAAAAGATTTAGAGCTGCATATGAGACACACATACTGTTACTAATGGAGATGTATATTCAAGAAATCATACAGTATAGGAAGCCATAAAATTACAAAGTTTGAAGTAAATTTGTAGGACAGATGATGCTAATTGGAAATATTGTACAGAAATTTGTAGCTGACACAAAGGTGAAGCTTGTTGTTATAGTTTCAACTGCTAAATATATTGCTTATCTTTCCAAAGGAGTATCCTTCCCCTTCCAATGATTTCCAATGTGTTCTCTAAGCCTTTTTTGGGTGGTAAACTCACCCAAAAGACAGAGCTGTAGAGGAAACACTATTAGTACAACCAAATACTGCAGCTTGGACAAAGACAATGATATTTAAGAAAATCCATTTAGTGTCTTCCATGAAAACATCGGAAGATTCATAAATAAAAAAGATGAACTTCTAATAATAATTCAGGAAAACAAAAGGGTAGACAGAATTTCAGCAGACTTGTTATACATTTTCACATGAAAATTATTGAAAGAGAATAGATTCATCTTGATGGAAACGAGTTAATATCACATTACGATAGAACCAATAAGAAGAAAGGTGGAGTGGCTGTGCCACAATAGTTGATCAGGAAACATACAAACTTGTAGTACTGACTGTGCACAGAATACCAGCAGGAACTATATTACGCTTCATAAAGCAACTAGAAACACTTTTAACTAAGTTATGCATGATTAACTGGAGAATCAGTGTTTGTGGAAACTTTAATGTTAATTTTCTGTCACACAATAGTATTGTATTGTATTGTATTGTATTGTATTGTATTTATTGGTCCAGTAAATCTTACATGTACAGTACAGCACATCAGATATTGGACAGGTCAAAATATATCTTACAATTAAAACACTTTAGAAACTAGAAAATTATGTTCACAAAATTTTACAGCACTTCATATACTGGGCAAGTCAATGTGTAAGTTATAATTAAACCACATTAGAAACTTGAAGTTTACAACCGAATACATGTATAAGCCAATATTAACGATTAAAGTATTTGCGTGATCCTCTCTTAAGCTCTAAGGATTTTTAAGGAACTCTTCTACACTATGAACTGACATGTATACTAGAGAATTACATTCACAGAATTTTACTTCATATACTGGGCAAGTCGCTATACAACTTATACTTGAACCCCATTATAAACTTGAGAATTACATCTGAATGTATTTATAGGCCAATATTAATGGTTACAGTATTTGCATAATCATCACCTAGACTCTCGAGGATTTTGGAGGAACTCTTCCACACTATAAAAGCAATGTGTCAACAGATATTCTTTTAATGCTGCTTTAAATTTTTTTACATCTGTCATTACTTTAATTTATCTTGGCAATTTATTGTAGATAATTTTTCCATGGTGTAATGTTCCTTTTTGGCACAAACTGGTTTTTGTATGAGTACATGAAAGTCAGTTTTCTGTCTTGTATTATGATGATGAACATTTTCATTTTTGGGGAGGATACTAGGATTTGTTATTGTATATTTTTTTATAAACATTGCACTTTCAAATAGGAAAATACATGGAAGGGGAAGAATCCCCATCCTTTTAAATAATGGTCTACATGGTTTGTTCCTTTTTATTCCAGCCATGATTCTCACTATTCTTTTTTGCATCCTGAATAGTTTTAGGCAGGATGGCGAGTTACCCCAAAAAGTGATCCCATATTTTAGGACAGAATATATATTAGAATAGTAAACTGTCATTAGACAGTCCTTATGACAGCAGTTTTCTAGCACTCTCATTAAATAACACATGGTACTTAGCTTCTTTAATATGTTGTCAATGTGAGTTTCCCATCTAAGATTATCCTGTAGCCAGATCCCCAGAAATTTTGTATTAGGCACACTTGCAATATCCGTGTCTGACATCTGAATTCTTATATCCTCTTCAATGTTTCTCTTGATATTATGAAAATTTAATGCTACTGTTTTGCTTTTATTTATTATTAGTTTGTTTTGGTTGAACCAGTTTACAACATTTGTTAATGCCTCAGACAGTCTTGTCTGTAGTATCTCTGCAGTCTTCCCACTGACTAATATGCTTGTGTCATCTGCAAACTGGATAGTGCTATGGTACTGGTTGGCTGATGTTAGGTCATTTATATATATCAAAAATAGGATGGGGCCAAGTACCGAGCCCTGCGGTACTCCATATTTTACTGCTTTATAATCATAATAATGTCTTGTTGATTTATTTTCTTTGTGAAAATGTATTTCTACTACTTGCTTGCGGTCAGTAAGATATGATCTAAGCCAGCTGTTAGGCATACCTCTGATACCAATTCTTTCAAGCTTCTGCAGCAATAGAGTGTGGTCTATGATGTCAAAAGCCTTAGACAGATCAAGGCATATGCCAGTTACTTTTTGTCCACTATCAATTTTTTCAAGTACTTCACCCAGAAATTCATATATTGCTGTTTCTGTTGATCGGCCTTTCCGGAAGCCATGTTGGGTTGTGGATAATATTTTGCACTTTTCTAGAAAATCTAGCAACCTCTTATGAAAAATTTTTTCTAGTATTTTAGAAAATGTAGATAGCAAGGCAATAGGTCTATAATTGGCTATGTCTTCTTTCTTACCCTTTTTGAACAGTGGTTTTAGTTTCACTGTCTTTAAGCAGGAAGGAAAGACTCCATTTGTTAATGAACTGTTGAAAATGTGGGCTAATGGTATTGCAATGAGGTCCCCCACATTTTTAATGACATAATCTGGAATCTCATCCACACCTGTTGAAAATTTTGTTTTTAACTCTCTTATTGATAGTATAATTTCCTTAGGGTTGGTTGGAGTAAGAAATAGGGAGTTGCAGTTTCTATTTTGATTGGATAGTGTTGTAGCAGGATTTTTATTTGAAGATTTTATGTCAGATAGTAATTTTTCACTAATATTTGCAAAGTATGTATTAAAAGCATTGGCTACTTCTTCTGGATTTGTAATTTTTTTGCCATCTTGGATTACCTGGAGATTTACATTTTGGGAGGTCTCGTTTCCTACTTGTTCTCTGACTATCTTCCACATGGCTTTCATTTTGTTCCTGGCCATTTTTATATGGTGATCATTTGTTGTTTTTTTAGATTCTTTTATGACTTTGTGAAGCACTCTCTTATAATTCTTGAAATGCACCAGAAACTCTTCTGTAACATTTTGTGTTTTTGAGATTTCATAAAGTCTCCTCTTTTCAGCACATGATATTTTAATGCCTTTCGTCAGCCATGTATCATTTCTTTTTTTAGTTTTTAATGTTTGGTTTTTAACTGGAAAAGAAATATTGAAATAATGGGAGAATATTTCCATGAACATGTCAAACTTTTTACATGTGTCCTCATAGTTGTCTATATCATTCCATGTTTCTTTTCTCAGTAAGTGCCTGAAGTGTTCTAGGTTGTGCTTGCTAAAATTTCTACCTTTTCTTGTCATTTGTTGTTCAGTATTTCCTGCAGTGTCTACTGGGAATTCAATAAACTGTGCATAATGATCACTGAAACCTGTATTCATATTTCCAGATTTGTATAAATATTTATCTGTATTTATTAGTATCTGATCTATAGCACTGCTTGACGATTTGGTGACTCTGGTGGGGGATTTGATAGTTGTATGTATGTTGTAGGTTTTTAATAAGGCCTCAAGGTTTAATCTGTCTTCTGAGTTCTTGTTGAAATCTATATTAAAATCACCACATATGATGGTTGTTTTACTAACTATTTTTATACTGTTAAGTGCCTTCTCAAGATTTTCAACGAAAGTAGTTACGTTTCCATCTGGGCTTCTATATATGCAAATAACAATTATATTTAAATTTGTCAGTTCTGTAGCAGAAATTTCGAAGTTTTGCTCTTCCCCTAGCTGGTTAGTGAACTTTAAATTTTCGTGTTTGACGTCCTCTCTAACATATATGCATGTTCCTCCATACATGGAGGTTTTCCTAAAAAAAAAAAAGATGAAAGGGTAAAGCCCTCTATCCTTGTGTGATGTAACGTATTTTCGGATAACCAGTGCTCACTAACACATATAACAGACACTTCTTTTAGTTCATCTGATAACAATATTTCTATCTCACTAACTTTATTTGATAGTAACTGATGACACTTAAGATTTAGGATTGTTTATGTCCAGTTGTGGATTATTTTCCACAATGGGATTCCCTACTAGGACTGAAGGGACATAATGCAACTGTTATTGACAACTCATGTTTAGAGCCAATAACTTGCAATATTTAGCTACAAAACTAATAACCAACAGTTTATCAGACCATAATGATCAAATGTTAACAAGAAAATATACCAATGAAAATAATCAATTACTGACAGTGTAATGTAAGTGGATAGATAAAAATTCTACTCACCAAGCGGTGGCGGGAGATTACACACACAAAACGGTTTAACTTTTACAAGCTTTCAGTGCCAGTGGCTGCTTCTTCTGGCAGAAGAGCTGAAGGAGAAGGAAGAGGGGTGAAGGAAAAGGACTGGAGACTCTTAGGGAAAGAGGTACAGTTCAGAAAAGTCACCCAAAACACCAGGTCAGGGGAGACTTACCATCTGGTAATATTACTGTAAGTTAGGTACAGATAATGGAAGAAATCTACTGGATTGCAGAATCACAAACAATGCCTTGATCACAGTATTTAGAGATAAATTACAGGAAGAACACTGGTGAGAAATTTATATATCAGACAATAATGACAGAAAATTTAATTTATTCTTAAACATATCCTTACAGCTCATCCTCTAAATTAAATACAATGAAACTGAAGAATAGTGAGAAAAGGAGTGAATAATTTCTGAGATTAAACTGCCTTGTTCTAGGAAGAAAGAGCTCTACTACATTCAGAGTACAAGCTGCAGTCCAGATATGAAACTCCATTACCATCGGTATTGAAAAATCCTCCAGTCCGTCACTAAAAAAAAGCAAAACTAATGTACTATGCTCAAAAACATAACACACCAAGACTGAAGCAAAATCATTTTGGAAAATCAAGGAACGAGAAACAAGCAAAAACAGAGACCCAAAAGAAACTTAGCCCCTGAGTCTTTTGGCAGAACTGGTGACACTTTCACATCATTGTTCACCAAATTCAATTACTACTTCCTTGCAGAAGCCTTTGATCATATGCATCACAAAATTCTACGTGACAAACTAAAGTGTTATGGCATTAATATCATCTATATTGCATGGAAGGAGTCTTACTTTTATAACAGAAAGCAGTAGGCCTCATTAACAAACTGTGTCACAGGCACAAAAATAACCTCAGAATAGGGGAACATATCATGTAGAGTGGCATGGGGATCAGTACTGGGCTCAATGTCATTTATAACCTACATAAATGATCTTTCAATTACTTTTAAAGGCAGTTCAAAAACTATAATGTTTGCTGGCAACACAAGTTTATTAATTAAGGATTCAAATTCAACCTTAGCAGAAACAACTCAAATGACTCCTCAAGACACCTGCAAGTTGTCCACAGCTAACTGTTTAATCTCATGAAGACTCATAATATGAAGTTTCAAACCAGCAATAACACACTGTTAGCACCAGAAGTAGACATTAGTGGTCAAAAACTAAATGAAACATATTGTCTGAAATTTACTGGGGTCCAGTTGAATAATGGGGTCATCACATAGATAAATTAACTCAGTTTAGTGTTATTAGGCCCCTAGAAGCATCTCCCACTGTGTTGACCTAATGACAAGAGTGTTAGCTTATTTCGCATATTTTCACTCCCTCTTGTCTTCCCAAATTACCTTCTGGGACAGTGCACTTAACGTAAATAAAGTGTTTATTCCGCAGAAGTGAGCAGTGAGAATATTGTGTAATACAGTTTCAACTGAATTGTGATTTAAGCAGTTACAATACAAGACAAAAATAACGTACACTTTGTATCTTTGTATAGTGCACAGAAAGTAGTTATGCACTCTGGTGAGAAGGTATTCAACAAGCTCCCATGTAATATAAAGTAAGAAATTGGAAATCCTCACAAATTCAAAATAAATTAAAAAACATGGTTTATCAGCCACTCTCTGTACAAATTAATCTACATTCAGGGACTGAAAACTACATGGCAAATAGCATTGTTTGTCATAAAGCTGTATATCAAATAGTGGAAATGGAAATGAAGTCCCACGCTTCTTGACAGAGCATAGGGGAATGATGCAGGAGACCCGCACCACAGTAATAGGCAAGGTCCTAATGGAGGTAGTTTGCCACTGCCTTCCTCCGACTGTAATGGGAATGAGTGATGATGAAGACGACACAACAACACCCCGTCTTCTTGGGGGGCAGGTGAAAATCCCTGACCCTGCTGGGAATCAAACCTGGGACCCCGTGCTTGGGGAAGCTAGAACGCTACCGTAAGGCCATGAGTGGCTGACTATCAAATAGTAATGCACTTTAACAGGACTGCATATTTAGAGATGTGTAAATAATAATAATAATAATAATAACAATTCAGAAAAAATGTCATTGGAATTGTAGTGGGGTCACCCAATATCTTTATGGAAACTGACCAGCTGGCTTTTTTCAATGAGATCATTGCAGAGTGGGGGAGAAGCCATTTATCTGAAAAATGGTATCCATTTGAATCTACTGATGTATCAAAGCAATACACTGAACAGGTTACTGTATGTTGCACAGGAGTAGCTGAATTTAGTGAAGTTCAATTTTTTAATTACAGTTATTTGTGAGTCCCCTAGCTCTGAGTTCAGAACACTCCTGTTGAAGCTACAGATAATTTTTGGTTCATATTGCAGAAAACACCAAAAGTTAGCTGTAAGTGGTGACTTTAATATTAATTTTATAAGTAATTGTGCAAGGGAAAGAATGTTGAAAGATCTAAATTCATATCGCCTGATGCAGACTATATTCATTCAAGCTAGAGTGCAGGGGAGTATCAGCATACTATATACAACATTTTGGTTCTTTCTTCATTACTAGAGGGGCATTCCATTAGTAAATCGGTGAATGGCCTTTCAGACCTTGATCTACATCTACATTCACATCTATACTCTGCAAATCACTGTGAAGTGCATGAAAGGCACCCTAGGTGGCTTGCGGAGCATGGATGTTGATGTAGATCTCATTGTATCAGTTATTAGGGCTTTTTTCCCCATTCCATACTTGTATAGAGCCTCGGAAGAATGACTGTTTAAATGTCTGTGTGTGCTGTAATTAATCTAATCCTGTCTTCAAGATCTCTATGGGAGCAATATGTATGGAGTTGTGTTGTATTCTTAGACTCATCATTTAAAGCTATTTCTTGAAACTTTGTAAGCGGGCTTTCTCTGAATAGTTTACACCTGTCTTCAAGTGTCTGCCAGTTCAGTTATTTCAACAAAGTTTGCTTCTATTTTCAAGTGTCTGCCAGTTCAGTTCTTTTAACATCTCTGTGACACACTACCATGGATCAAACAAACTTGTGACCATCTGTGCTGTTTTTCTCTACAGAGCCTTGTGTGCAACCTACAAACCATCAGCTACCTGGGTAGCTACCTCTGATGTGTAGAACACACCTGACCTATTTAAGGGGACCCTACTGTTCTGTACCCTTTGGTGCAAGTCTAGTAAGTCAAGCCCAGCTTGATGTCATGTCATGTCATGAACATCAATAAAATTATGCATGCCAATTGAATACTGACTGTCCGAGAGATTGCAGATGGATGTAACATTCCAGTTGGATCATGTCATGAAATCCTGACACAGCATCTCGGAATGCATCCTGTTGCTGCCAAGTTTGTCCCACTGCTCGTGAGTCAAGACCAGAAAGACCTTTGCTTCTCAATCTGTGAAGAGCTTCCGGATTGCACAAGTGAGAACAAGATGTCTCTTAAGAAACTCATAAGTGGTGATGAGACCAAGGTTCAGTCTTCACAATGAGTCGGAAGAGATTCTCCGCAACCAAAAAAAGCTTATCAGGTCAGGTCAAATGTCATGCCATGCTTTTAGTTTTCTTTGAGTTTGAAGGTTTAGTTCATCATGAATTCATGCCATAGAGACAAACTGTTAATCGATGGTACTATCTGGAAGTGTTGTGGTGCCTGCAAGAAAATGTGAGGAAGAAACAGTCCGAAATGCGGTGAGACAATTCATGGCTCATGTATCATGATAAAGCACCAGCATATTTACCCTTGTTGGTGCATGAATACTGTACAAAAAATGAAATCACTGTGCTGCCTCATCCTCCGTACTCGCCAGTCCTGGCCCATCCAGGTTTTTTATTTTTTTATTTCCAAAGATGAAAAGCCCACTGAAAGGACAAATATTTGCAATGACAGACAAGATAAAAGAAAATTCACAGGTGACGCTTCACACAACCCAGCAAGACTGCTTTCGAAAGTGGAAATGGCGTTGGGAACAGTATATCAATTGTGAAGGAGAGTATTTTGAAGAATACCATGCACAATAGGTAAAAGGTAAGCATAGAAAAATTTTGTGGACAAAGTACCAGAATTTTTTTAACAGACCTAGAAATAGTCACAACCGAGTTTCAAATAGACCATTACAAACAATACTGTAAGGTGCTTAAAATGGCATTAGAAAGGCAAAAGGCACATGAAACATGAACAGAATACTGAATTCTCACAGTAAAATTAAAATAATATTGTCAGTTGTGAAGGAAGTTTCTGGCCATCAGTGTAAGGTTGAGGAAATAGTCAGTATTTTTCTTACTAATAAGTCAGATATGAGTACATTATTTAATAACTATTTTCTGAATTTACCTTGCAAATTTAGTAAAAACTTAAGTTTCTACAGGAAACAGCACAAATCTCTTACAAAATGACTTTCTATGACCGCTACCTGAAATACACCTCTGTGATATGTCAAGGGGGAGATTGAGTCCCTAGTTAAATTACTAAAGACTATAGATTCTCATGTATATGGTGGAGTATTTAGTAGAATAATAAAGCACTGCATTGCATACGTTAACCCTGCACTTGGCCACATTTATAATTTTTCCTTTACGAATGGTCAGTTTCCTAAACAATTAAAGTACTGAATAGTGTAGCTCAAACAATGGAAAATCCAGGATGGAATGTAACAATATTATGAAAAGTAAAGTTGCTACTGATCATAAAGCAGAGATGCATAGGCATGACAACAAGGCCTTTGTCAAAAATAGATGACACACACACACGCAAATGCTTCTCACACACATATGGCTGCAGTCTCTGGCAGCTGAAACCACACTCATGGCTTCAGCTGCCAGAGACTGCAGTCATGTGTGTGAGTTGCGTTTGCATGTGTGTGTGGGCGAGCTCATGTGCCATATATTTTTGACAAAGACCTTGCTGGCCGAAACTTATTTGTGACAGTCTTTCTGTAGTGCCTCTCTGTGACTCAGCATCTCTGCTATATGGTGAGTAGCAACTTTCCTTTTCGTAATACTGAATAGTGTAGCTGCTTTATATAAAATGAGGAAGGGATGATGTAGGCAATTTTAGGCTTATTTTTAAACCATCAGTGTTAGTAAAACTTATTGAAAAGACTGTACATATAAGGGAACATGATCGTTTCAGTTTACATAATTTGTTACCAACTGTAGAGTTTGGTTGTAAAAGTGGTTTAACAACTGAAAATGATAAATTCTCTTTTCTCTGTGAGGCATTGGGTTGATTAAACAAAAAGTTGCAAACATTAGGCACCATGTTTGAGTGTGTCAATCACAAAACTTTTACTGCAGATTTTGGATCATTATGAAATAAGAGGAATAGCTTACAATTCGATCCTTTCATACTTTAAGAACAGACAGAAAAAGGTCATTTTCCACAGCTATGAGAACAGCTGTGATGTGGTGTCTGATTACGGCACAGTTAAGTGGAAAATGCATCAGCGGTCAGTGCTGGGACCACTACTGTCTCTTTATACAGCCCCATGTTTAAAATAATCCAAGACTGATTTCATTTCTGGCATATAAGCGACATCAGCACAGTAACTACAGTAGCAGCTTGAACTAACACTGTAAAGGACAGATGTGCATTTGACAAGCCTGTTGTGAGCAGGCAGTGTCGTCATTGTTATGTCATAAATCAGAATGGAACACCTCCAAATTAAGTGTTTAAGAGTTCTACAGAATGTTTTGAAGAGGACAAAAGTGTGTGCAAACTTTGTCCCACACACTTTCACTGCTGAACAATAACATACACACATGGATGCAAACCATGACTTGATTAAAATACAAAACATGGATTATTCTTTTCTGGAAAAAATCATCACAGGTGATGAAACTTGTGTGCCTACCACAAAACGATGAAGTACAGAAATTCACAAGAAGGGTCAACACTTTGATAACATAACTGAAATTCAAGCCAGTGTAACAATATTATGAAAAGGATTGTTGCTACTCACCATATAGCAGAGATGCTGGGTTGCAGACAGGCACAACAAAACGACAGTCAGAAAGTGAGCTTTCGGTCAACAAGGCTTCATCGAAAATAAACAAAACACACACACACACACACACACACACACACACAAACGCGCACGCGTGCGCGCTCACACACACAACCGCAGTCTCTGGCTACTGAGGCCATGCTGCAAGCAGCAGCGCGTGATGGGAGAGGCAACCAGAAGTTGGGGGTAAGGAGGAGGCTGGTGCGAGGGGGAGAGATAGCAGGGTAACAGCACTTTACCATTTCCCAACAACTCCCAGCAATGAAGTATACACAAGCTCAGGCACAGAACCACTACAAACCACAATGGTCAAACTTACGGCAAGATATGGAAAACACATACTCCAGACCAGACCTGACATGGAGGATATTCTCACCATAAATGGAAGAGAATACAGAAAACCTAAGTACAAATACATTCCACCATCACGCACAATAGCCCAAACACAGCCAAAACATACCCTGACCTCATCCCAATCCTGCAACCCTAATTGCAAACGCAACAACACCAACTCACCTTGATGAAATAATAACAGATTAACCACCCACCCACCCACCCACACACACACACACACACACACACACACACACACACAAACAAACAAACCACCACAAGAATCTAAACACCACCAAACACTGCTCACCCCCTCTCAGGATAAAACAGGATAAATACTGTAATACATATATCTATTTATTTGTATATATTTTAAATTAATATAAAAAATCATAAAGCCAGCTATATAATAGAGGGAAACATTCCACGTGGAAAAAATATATCTAAAAAGAAAGATGATGAGACTTACCAAACAAAAGCGCTGGCAGGTCGATAGACACACAAACAAACACACAAAATTCTAGCTTTCGCAACCAACGGTTGCCTCGTCAGGAAAGAGGGAAGGAGAGGGAAAGACGAAAGGATTTGGGTTTTAAGGGAGAGGGTAAGGAGTCATTCCAATCCCGGGAGCGGAAAGACTTACCTTAGGGGGGAAAAAAGGACAGGTATACACTCGCACACACACACATATCCATCTGCATATACACAGATACAACCAGACATTTGTAAAGGCCCACATCAAACCCACCAACAACCAACAGTACCTCCATTATGACAGCTGCCACCAATTCCATATCAAACAGTCCCTTCCCTACAGCATAGGTCTTCGTGGCAAATGAATCTGCTCCAGTCCGGAATCCCTGAACCATTACACCAACAACCTGAAAACAGCTTTCGCATCCCGCAACTACCCTCCCGACCTGGTACAGAAGCAAATAACCAGAGCCACTTCCTCATCCCCTCAAACCCAGAACCTCCCACAGAAGAACCCCAAAAGTGCCCCACTTGTGACAGGATACTTTCCGGGACTGGATCAGACTCTGAATGTGGCTCTCCACCAGGGATACGACTTCCTCAAATCCTGACCTGAAATGAGATCCATCCTTCATGCAATCCTCCCCACTCCACCAAGAGTGTCTTTCTGCCGTCCACCTAACCTTCGTAACCTCTTGGTTCATCCCTATGAAATCCCCAAACTACCTTCCCTACCCTCTCGCTCCTACCCTTGTAACCGCCCCCGGTGTAAAACCTGTCCCATGCACCCTCCCACCACCAACTACTCCAGTCCTGTAGCCCGGAAGGTGTACACGATCGACGGCAGAGCCACGTGTGAAAGCACCCACGTTATTTACCAACTGACCTGCCTACACTGTGAAGCTTTCTATGTGGGAATGACCAGCAACAAACTGACACAGGCAGACAGCGTTTGTTGGTAACGAGGATCACCCTGTGGCTAAACATGCCTTGGTGCACGGCCAGCACATCTTGGCACAGTGTTACACTGTCCGGGTTATCTGGATACTTCCCACTAACACCAACCTGTCAGAACTCCGGAGATGGGAACTTGCCCTTCAGTATATCCTCTCTTCCCGTTACCCACCAGGCCTCAACCTCCGCTAATTTCAAGTTGCTGCCGCTCATACCTCACCTGTCATTCAACAACATCTTTGCCTCTGTACTTCCGCCTCAACTGACATCTCTGCCCAAACTCATTGCCTTTACAAATGTCTGATTGTGTCTGTATATGTGCTGATGGATATGTGTGTGTGTGCGAGTGTATACCTGTCCATTTTTCCCCCTAAGGTAAGTCTTTCCACTCCCGGGATTGGAATGACTCCTTACCCTTTCCCTTAAAACCCACATCCTTTCGTCTTTCCTTCTCCTTCCCTCTTTCCTGATGAAGCAACCATGGGTTGCGAAAGCTTGAATTTTGTGTGTGTGTTTGTGTTTGTTTGTGTGTCTATCAACATACCAACGCTTTCGTTTGGTAAGTTACATCATCTTAGTTTTTAGATATATATCACACCACATTATCAACCACATACATAAACATATATACATTATATATATTTAACTTAATTACCCAATTAATTCCTATAATGTTAAACTGTTTTTTTGTATTCTATATGCCTCTTCTCTTTCATCGTTACATACAGTGTGTATTTTATACTTTTTCTTCTTTTATATACTTAAATTTTATTATGTTAGTGTAACTGTTTTTGTTTTTTTGCTAAAAACCTGCAGTAACGAAATTGTCAACCATATATAACAATGCACTTGCAGGAAAAATAAATTGTATCAAATAAAAATAAATATGTAAAAACCCTATGGCTGAAAAGGGACGCCAGCATGCCCTCAGCCTTCCTCCTTCAGAGGAGGGGACAAAAAAAAAAAACCCTACCCTGCTATCCCTTCCCCACCAGCCTCCTCTTTACCACCATCACCCAGTTGCCTCTCCCATCATGCGCTCCTGCTCGAAGTCTGGCCTCAGCAGCCAGAGACTGTGGTCATGTGTGTGAGTTGCATTTGCTCGAGTGTGTGTGTATGTTGTCTATTTTCGTTGAAGGCCTTGTCAGCTGAATGCTCACTTCCTGACAGTCTTTTTGTTGTGCCTATCTGTAACTCAGCTTGCATGGTAAGTAGCAACTATCTTTTTCATAATATTGTTGCATTCCATCCTGGATTTTCCATTGTTTGATTCAAGCCAATATGACGCGCAGATTGTACAACATGCCAAAGAAGGAGTTTTCTGACAGTTTGACGAGGTTGTCTGAGCATCTGTGCATCATACTCATTTGATGGAGAGACAATATTGAATATATGATGCATTAAAACCACCACCTTTTTTTATTAATCCTGCCTTGAAACTTTTTGGACTGATGTAGTATATATAAAAGATTTGCCTTCTAATACAACAAGTGATTCTAAAATACTTCTGCTTGCTGTTGACGCTACCTTGATAGTGAAGGACATTAAGCAAAACACAGGATACGTGCCAAATAGTGTAGTTCAAGACATAAATTCATTACTTGCAGAAAATAAAATGATGCTAAATCACAGTAGCACTCAGTTTGTATTGTTTCTAACACATACCTCAGCAAAAACTGCCATTTTCAAGAGAAAGGGCAAAAAAAAATGTGGAAAAATTTGTGGGTCTATAAAAAGATCGATGCACAAATCATAAGAGAACTTTCAATGTCATTCCTTAGCCACGTATCTTGCTGAGAACCAGAGAAAATTTTGGTCCTACATAAAATCACCAAGGGGGTCAAAGGCTTCTGTCCTGTCAATCATTGACCAGCCTCGGGTGGCAACACAAGTGAAGCCCGAGGTCTTAAATCTCTCATTCAAGAAATTATTCATGCAGGAGGATCATACATTGTTTGACCACTGCACTCCTATATGGACAATGAAATAGGCATTCCTGGTGTTGAGAAACAACTCAAAGAGTTGAAAACAAATAAGTGATCAGGTCCAGACGGAATCCCAATTCAGTTTTACGAAGAGTACTCTACAGCACTGGCCACTTATTTAGCTTGCACTTCTCATGAATCTCTCACTCAGCGCAAAATCTCAAGTGACTAGAACAAAGCACCAGTGACTCCTTTCTACAAGAAGAGTAAAAGAACAGATCCATAAAATTACAGATCCACATCCTCATCATTGGTATGCTGTAGAATTCTTGAACTTATTCTAACTTCAGATATAATAACTTTCCTTCACACAGAAAAGCTTCCACTCACGTATTAACACAGATATAGAAAGCATCACTTGTGTGGAACTCAGATTGGCTTTTTATTGCACAATCTCCTGTGAACCATGTGTGAAGTGCAACAGGTAGATTCCATACTCCTAGATTTCTAGAATGTGTTTGCCATAGTGCCCCAATGCAGACTGTTAACAAAGGTCTGAGCACATGGAACAGGTTCCCAGAAACATAAGAGGCTCAAAGACTTCTTAAGTAATAGAACCCAGTACACTGTCCTTGATGACGAGTGTTCATTGGACAAGAGTACTGTCAGGAGTGCCCCAGGCAAGTGTGGTGGGGCTGCTCTTATTCTCAATATACATAAATGATCTGACAGATTGGGTGAGCAGCAATCTGTGACTGTTTGCTGATGTACATGGGAAGATATCAATAGTCGAATGACAGTGGGATACAGGATGACTTGCTTTCTAGTTTGCTATTGTTATTCTAACCGCCTTTTAAATAACACAAAAAGTAGTGTTTTAAGTTCTTAAAATTATATACAAACACGATTTAAATACTGAGAGTATTTGAATACAAAACTACCTTATCCTAGGAACACTAACCTGCAACAGAAAACATCCTCCAAAACCAATTTTGCACAGCAGTAATGTTGTTAACTCCTTTAGGTGTTGTCGGTTGTATATATCTGGTATTACAAGAACAGCTCTGTAGTGCTGGAAAGAAATAAAAAAAGATGAGTGATAAATTGATAACTTCAAAGTAAACATGAGTTTTATTGGTGAAATTGTTTCTTAATACTATAATAATGTAGTCCTAAAGCCACTTGCAAAACAATAAATTCACTGACAGATGGTATAACCAAACATCTAGCAATGCAGCTGAACTTTCTAATGATCCATTTTCATCAACATGTTAAGAACTCAGCAGAGCTTATGAAAGTGTTCCAAGGGATGTATCTAGATAAGAGCGATTTCCTAGTCAGTTTCGATGTCATGTCTCCCTTAACACAGACGTCACTAGAAAACTCCACTGTAGTGCTTGACACTGTGGGGCGGCGGGTGGAATTATTGTTATAAAAAAAATGTAGAATGTAATGTAGAAAAGATGTTTCCCGGCCGATGCACCATATGTGGGGCGGTGGGTGGGATTATTGTATATGAAATGTTCCTATTATTTATTTAATGCTGTTGTTTGCCGTTCTCAACACTGGCTCTCTAACTACAATATTGGCAACCAGAAAGTGATTAGCAAAACGTGAAGCCTGTAATTAGAATTCCTAGTGCCCACTTCATCTGAGAAATACATTTATAGCTACAGTTTATAGCTCTGAGGAATTTGGAGATTGTCTGGGATTCATAATCAAAAAATGATTCTCTATAAAATGTTCACTATATTCTGAGTCACACACCAAAAAGGAATCCACACAATCCAACTACCAGAGCAGTTCAGAGTCTAATGCGCTGATGCAACTATAATTGTTCAAATTAAATGTTTAAGTGAATGCTCGCCATAATTTGATGATAATGTTCATCAAACGCCATGCTAAATAATGGTAGAATGTCTGTCCCGCAGCGGCACGTGAAAATACGACATACGCACACTGAAAATAGATCATTAAAGTCATTCCAGAATTAACACTTCACTCGAAAACGATTTCATGGTTATGCGTATCCCGAGTAACTTATTACGGCATCCGAGGCTGTTTACAGCAATGATACCGACGCGACACGACTCCTGGCACAGGTGGTGCGCTAATCAGCATCTGGAGAAAACTGGGGCCTTTTTCTCTCGTGCAGCGTTCTTATATATAAAGCCGCGGTGCGGACGGCTAAGGGAACGCCTGATCAAATCCGCTCTCCCGACTAGCCGCTGGGCACCATTTTAAGTTATTGAATAAATCATTGCTTCCTTTGCTGATGGCCGATGAAGATCTCAATTTAAATGTGCAATCAGCACACAAGTAAGTAATCATAATAAAAGTCTGACGTGGTTAAGTCAAACTATTTGGGCGAGATAATTAATTTAATTACACTACACGCAGTAGACAAGCTATGAACTTGCCCTTTGGAGATACACTATCGCTATAGTTTTATAGTTATTCCGTTGAAACTTCTCACATCTTTATCATTATAGCGGATCTCCCTTCTACTTAAATTTAAACATCCTAGCCTTATTTATTCACCTACTTAATCTATCTTGCTTCCTTAATTTTTAAGACAAAAACCAGAAAATCATGAATTTCAACTAAAATTTTAATTTGTGAGATCCAGAATACTGTTTCTACTAAATTATTATGAAAAAGGAATCTAAATATAAATTTTTAAGTTTCTAGCTCTTTTCTGTTGCGCCAATGATTTTTACAGAAAAACATCCAAATTTCGAAAATGGTTAAAGTTATTGAACTGGTATCCAACACATATTGATTTAGTATTACTCCTGACATGCTAGAAACATTTCAGGTTATTTACTTGATTTTTAAAGTATTGCACAACATTTATGACATCAGAGCTAGTTACAGCGGACTGTCTGGCACACAATGGAAAGACTGATGTGAATTTTATACGGCGTGAGTAGGCTGCTTCCCTACAACACCCACTTGAACAACACATTCAAACTGTCAACACACATATATACCATCACTTAATTTCAATGTGGAGATTATATTCCATATACAAACAGGCAGAGTCACTATGAGATCTCCTCTAGATTCAGAGTGGAGGACTTTGAGGAAATAGCAATGAAAATCTTGCATTTGAAAACAAAATTGTTCTACACGTATTTTGATGATACTTCCATAGGGTTGTGGGGATTGTAGGGGGGATATTCTTCATTTACAATGTGACTGGGGTTCTGGCAGCCAACTTTCCAATGTTTCCACCCCACTCTATTTTTAGTCAGAGCATATGCTTGCTTTGTTAATTTTAAATGTAAATACACTGTGTAAAGCCAATACTATAGTAAATATGGCTCAAAGACAAATAAAAAATGAAATGTGATTTAGTTGTTCCAGTTCTAATTAACACGGAGTGACAACTGTTTTCCACCTACTGGCATTTGTTAACCCATGAAAGGCACAGCCATGTGTAAAAGCAGCTACATTATATGTCAACCGTATTGCAACTAGTGCACAGTATTCTACATGGGTATTACCACACACTCAATTCTCATGTATGGCACTGCCAAATTGTGGTCAAAGACCAACTAGGCCATCCTGTTGTTGAGGATGTTGCACAACATGGTTGACTTTAACAGTTGCTTCACAATCTGCGCCACTTGGTTTCTACCCTTGAATAACAGCTTTCCTGAGTTGTGTAAATGGTAAGTCATGACATTCATTGTTCCTATAACCCACCTGGTTTCAATCTCTGCTGGTTGTGGCCTCCTACTCACCCTCCCCTAACCTTCTGTTCCCATATCATTCCAACTGCTATTCCCACACTGAGCTTTCTCAGTGTTCTCCCCAGCAGGCTTCTCCTGCTCCCTTCATATAATTACTTTCCACCACCTTCTATTTTCCTTTATAGCAAATGGTTAGGGTGAGGGGGGAACAGTGAACAGCTTTTCGTCTACCTCAAAAAAAGATTCCTTATCGATCATGGTAAGGAACGATTCTAATTAAGGATTGTGATTTGGTTCACAACTTCCGCCCCTATGTCAAGGTAGTGTGACAGTTGTATGTGAAGTTCTTGATGTGGCAGAGATAGGTGTTTTTAGGTCAAAATGCACTTTTTTTACAGTGAACAAATTCCATCCTCAAGGTATGATTCCTGAAAATCTACAAAATATTCATTTACTGCTGCTGTTAACTACTTCATTACACTTAGATTTTTCTCCTCTCACATTGTTTTAGATGTAGAACATGATGTTGAATAAGGAAAGTTTTAGAAGTTTTAAATTTACAATATACGGTAGATCTATTTGGAATTCTTTTCATGTTATTTTGTTCTTCCACTAATGAGCCTACATGGTCAGGATACAAAAAAGCCTGACAAGGCAATAATTTGTTTAATAACAATTAGTGCTAATTCAAAAGTATTTATAATGCTGCAAGAGTTGAAGAGAATCACTTAGACACAAGGTAGCCAAGGCAGCCACTGTAGGACACTGCAATCTTTTGACTGCGAAAGAAAAATTAAAAGGGAGGGGAGGGGGGGGGGGTTGTCTCCTGTAAACTTTACTCACAAGGCCCCACATCCCTTAAGTAGAACAACTCAACAAGAAAAAATAAATACTAAATAAGGAGATATTAATGTAATCTCTTTTTATGGCTCTAAGGGTTTTGTTTGGAAATAGCATCACAGCCGGAGCATGTCACAGATGGTAAACTGAAGTTAGAAAAGGTATAGCTGATGACGGGTATACATTTTCACGTGGGTAATTGTCTGATATAAGTTGCCCACTCCAGCTATCAGCTTTATGGATAAGAGGACAACACAGACCTTCAAAGTCTGTGTGAAATCTGATTAGCTTCATTAGTTCATATACACTACCTTGCATGAATTCAACACACAGAGGGAGGTGGTGAGTGCCTACTTACTATGGAAAAGTATAATAATTAACAGAGGTATAGCACTGCATTAAGACAACAAACAAACTTTTTTTACAACAGTACACATGAACAAAAATGTAAAGTGTTACAAGATGAAGCACCTATCAGATATTAATCAAAATTTGTGGAAATGTTCATCACATAACATGTATTAAATTATTCAACTTTCATTCCATTGGAACTGATGTCTATCACCAACCAACACCAGTATTTGGTGTGAACCTCCCCTCCCAAAGGTACAAATACTTGCTTATATTTGTTGTGGTATGGAAGCAAATAGTCTCCAAATGTCATCTTAAAGAATTTTTTGCTATGCCTGAAACACATGCTGTGTCAGTTCTTGAAGACTGATGCCTGAAAGTATTAAAGCACATGTCTTCCCACAGCATCCCACAGAGGCCCTATAGGAGGTAAATCAGGAGATCAGACAAGCCAGTCTAGGACCCACACATTTCTCATGGCATTCACACTGTATTATGCCATTTGGTACCCTAATCATGAAGAAAATTACAACTGGGTTTACCATTCTTGCCACATATTGGCAAGTGTTCAGCCTCCCTTCACCAATAACTGTATCAGTCCCCACACACCCCAGATTCCAAGAGTTGCAGGTGTACGGCCTCAGGAACTGCCACTTCTTGACCCTTTTCGCCAGAAAATCTACGATGAATTGGTCCAATTTGACAGCAACAAACAGAATCAAAACCCACTGTTGAATATCATAGAATATCACTCCATACCCCAGTACTCTACTCTACCTTTGTTGTCTGTGGTACTGTGTCAGCAGCAAAACAACACACAGCAGTTCAAGATCTCAATCCATATTCCCGTAATCTGTTGCCGATGATTCACTATGACACTGTGTAACCTCTGCTTGGATGTCACTTGTCATCCATCTAACTGTCATGGCCCAGTGGAATGGTCCTACAATCTTCTCATGATGTGGTCCTTCTGGAAGAACACATGCTTACTCTTTATGCCACACTGTTTTCCTGAATGCATCTCATCATCACTCATTCTGCAGTCATTTCCCTAGTGCCACTTGTTTGTGTGGTCTACCAATATGATGTTCCCGTGTCTCTCAGGCTATGGATCTGACCTTTCTCAAAGCCCGAAAGATTGTGTTACGCTGCACGGCACATCCTATCGGAACCCATTGTTGTGCCCTCTACTTGGAAAGTTCCAGTTATATTAAACACACTCAACAGCTATCATTCACCCACATCATTCTTCATCTGTAGGAACGGTTTTTTTCTGTACTATACTCACACAAGAACAAAATTTCATTCAACATGTTCCATAGGTATGGAAATACTGGAGAATCAGTTTGATAGTGTTCATTCAAGGTGTTCACAATGTAACCCTTTCCACTTCCTTCAGTGTAATCTGACAGGTTCGTTTAGCAAAAGTGTAAAAGTAGATTTATTAAGTATATATTTTTCTCACTAAGCAAAAATGTATAAATAAAAAAATGTAAATGTCATGTGACTAGGGCCTCCCGTTGGGCAGACCGTTCACTGGGTGTAAGTCTTTCGATTTGACGCCACTTCGGCAACTTGCGCATCGATGAGGATGAAATGATGATGACTAGGACAACACAACACCCAGTCCCTGAACGGAGAAAATCTCAGACCAGCCAGGAATCAACACAACTGTCGTACAATGTAAACATGGAATATTATTACAACCAATTCTATGTCATGCTTTCTCCTTCACTTGTTCATTCTACATCTAATTTCACCGAAGGGTTGCCATAATGGAATTGTGAGAACTGTAACAAGAGCAGGCATTAAAATGTTTCAGTTTCAAATTATTTATTTATTATCTTACCAGAACATAGTCGACTTATCAACACCAATTTTATTATTGTCTGGCAGGTGCTATTTAGAAGTATATTCAAACAGCAACTGTGAAATTATCACAGCTGATATAATTACGGAATATACTATTCACAGGCAGTATTAGAAAGATACAAAGTATCAACTGTTGTTGTCATGGTCTACAGTCCAAAGACTGGTTTGATGCAGCTCCCCCTGCTACTCTATCCCATGCAAGCCTCATCTCTCAATAACTACTGCAATCTACATCCTTCTCAATCTGCTTACTGTATTCACACCCTGGTCTCCCCCTACAATTTTTACCCCTCCCCCCCCAAACGCACACACCTTCCTACAACACTAAATTGGTGACCACTTGATGTAGTGTCCTATCAATCGATCTCTTCTTTTAGTCAAGTTGGGCATAAATTTCTCGTCCCCTCAATTCTATTCAGTACCACATCATCAGTTACATGATCTACCCATATAATCTTCAGCATTCTTCTGCAGCACCACATTTCAAAAGCTTCTACTCTCTTCTTGTCCAAACTGTTTATCATCCACATTTCACTTCCATACATCACTACACTCCAGACAAATACCTTCAGAAAAGCCTGCTTAACACTTAAGTCTATATTTGATGTTAACAAATTTCTCTTCTTCAGAAACACTTATCTTACCATTGCCAGTCTACATTTTATATACTCCCTAATTTGAGCATCATCAATTATTTTGCTGACAAGTAGCAAAACCTATCTACTACTTTGAGTGCCTTGTTGCTAATCTGTCCGCCGCTCGTGGTCTCGCGGTAGCGTTCTCGCTTCCCGAGCACGGGGTCCCGGGTTCGATTCCCGGCGGGGTCAGGGATTTTCACCTGCCTCGAGATGACTGGGTGTTTGTGTTGTCCTCATCATTTCATCATCATCCAGGAAAGTGGCGAAATTGGACTGAGCAAAGATTGGGTAATTGTACGGGCGCTGATAACCACGCAGTTGAGCGCCCCACAAACCAATCATCATCATCTTGTTGCTAATCTAATTCCCTCAGCCTCATCTGATTTAATTTGACTACATTCCATTATCCTTGTCTTGCTTTTGCTGATTTCTACATTACATTCCCCTTGCAAGACGACGTCCATTCTGTTCAACTGCTCTTCCAAGTCTTTTGCTGTGTCTAACATAATTACAATGTCACTGTCAAACCTCAAGGTTTTTATTTCTTCTCCCTGAACTTCAATGCCTCCTCCAAATTTTTCTTTGGTTTCCCTTACTGCTTGCTCAATATACAGACTGAATAACATTAGGGACAGGCTATGACCCTGGCCCTCTGCCTCCTAAACTACTGCTTCCCTTTCATGTCCCTCGACTCCCATAACTGCCATCTGGTTTCTATACAAGTTGTAATGGCCTTTTGCTCCTTTTTTACCCCTACTACCTTCATAATTTCAAAGAGAGTATTCCAGTCAATGTTGTCAAAAACTTTCTCTGAGTCTACAACTGCTATAAAAGTAGGTTTGCCTTTCCTTGACCTTTCTTCTAAGATAAGTCATAGGGTCAGTATTGTCTTGCAAGCTCCTACATTTCTCTGAAATCCACGTTGATCTTCACGAACATCAGCTTCTACCAGTTTTTCCATTCTTCTGTAATGAATTTGTGTCAGTATTTTCCAACAATGACTTATTAAACTAATAGTTCAGTAATTTTCACATCTGTCAGCAACTGCTTTCTTTCGAACTGGAATTGTTATACTCTTCTTGGAGTCTGAAGGTATTTTGCCTGTCTCATTCATCTTGCACGTCAGATGTAAGAGGTTTGTCATGGCTGGCCGTCCCAAGGCCATTTGTAAATCTACTACAGTAGCCTTGTTTTAACTTAAGGCTTTCAGTGCTCTGGTGCATTCTTCTTGCAGTACCATATATCCCATTTCATCTTCATCCATGTCCTCTTCCTTTTTTATAAAACTGCCTTCAAGTTCATCTCCATAGCAGAGACCCTCTACATACTCCTTCCACATTTCAGCTTTCCCTTCTTTGCTTAGTACTGGTTTACCATCTGAGTTCTTGATATTCACACAGGTACAGCTGATTCTCTTTTCTTTCTCCAAAAGTCTCTTTAATATTCCTGTAGGTGGCATCTATCTTTCCCATAGTGAAATATGCTTCTAAACCCTTACATCTGCCCTCTAGCCATTCCAGCTTAGCCATTTTGACTTCCTGTCAATCTCATTTTTTAGACATTTGTTTTCCCTTTTGCTGGTTTTATTTGCTGCATTTTCATATTTTCTTCTTTCATCAATTAAACTCAGTACATCCTGTGTTATCAAAGGATTTCTCCTAGGCCTTGTCCTTTTACCGATTTCATCCTCCGTTGCCTTCACTATTTCATCTCTTAAACTACCCATTTGTCTCCTACAGTATTTCTTTCCCCTGTTCTAGACAACCATTGCCTAATGCTCCGTCTGAAACTCTCAACAACCTCTGATACTTTCAACTCATCCAGGTCCTATCTCCTTAACTTCCTATCTTTATGAAATTTCTTCAGTTTTAATCTACAGTCCATAACCAATAAATTGTGGTCAGAGTCTTCTTTCATGATTCTTAAACCTTTAATTGCAGTTGACTTCTGCAGAAGTCCACTGTAATTGGACCTTGCAGATAGTGGACTGCTGTAGGTTGCCTGGGAAAGAGACGTTCCTTCTGGCGGGCTGCTGTTGCAGTAAAGCCTGCTCTGCGTATTTACCATTTTGCTAAACTACACCACTGGCCATTAAAATTGCTACACCATGAAGATGATGTGCTACAGACGCGAAATTTAACCGACAGGAAGAAGATGCTGTGATATGCAAATGATTAGCTTTTCAGAGCAGTCACACAAGTTTGGCGCTGGTGACGACACCTACAACGTGCTAACATGAGGAAAGTTTCCAACCGATTTCTCATACACAAACAGCAGTTGACCGGCGCTGCCTGGTGAAATGTTGCTGTGATGCCTCGTGTAAGGAGGAGAAATGTGTACCATCAAGTTTCTGACTTTGATAAAGGTCAGACTGTAGCTTATCGTGATTGCGGTTTATCGTAGCGCGACATTGCTGCTCGCGTCGGTCGAGATCCAATGACTGTTAGCAGAATATGGAATCAGTGGATTCAGGAGGGTAATACGGAATGCGGTGCTGGATCCCAATGGTCTCGTATCACTAGCAGTCGAGATGGCAGGCATCTTATCCGCATGGCTGTAATGGATCGTGCATCCACGTCTCGATCCCTGAGTCAACAGATGGGGACGTTTGCAAGACAACAACCATCTGCACGAACAGTTCGACGATGTTTGCAGCAGCATGGACTATCAGCTCGGAGACCATGGCTGCGGTTACTCTTGACGCTGCATCACAGACAGGAGCGCCTGCGATGGTGTACTCAACGACGAACCTGGGTGTATGAATGGCAAAACGTCATTTTTCGGATGAATCCAGGTTCTGTTTACAGCATCATGATGGTCGCATCTGTGTTTGGCGATATCGCGGTGAACGCACATTGGAAGCATGTTTTTGCCATCGCCATACTGGCATGATGGTATGGGGTGCCATTCGTTACACGTCTCGGTCACCTCTTGTTCACATTGACGCCACTTTGAACAGTGGACATTACATTTCAGATGTGTTACGACCCGTGGCTCTGCCCTTCATTCGATCCCTGCAAAACTCTTACATTTTAGCAGGATAATGCACGACCGGATGTTGCAGGTCCTGTACGGGTCTTTCTGGATACAGAAAATGTTCAACTGCTGCCCTGGCCAGCACATTCTCCAGATCTCTCATCAATTGAAAACATCTGGTCAATGTTGGCCGAGCAACTGGCTCGTCACAATACGCCAGTCACTACTCTTGATGAACAGTGGTATCGTGTTGAAGCTGCATAGGCAGCTGTACGTGTACGCCATCCAAGCTCTGTTTGACTCAATGCCCAGGCATAACAAGGCTGTTATTACGGGCAGAGGTGGTTGTTCTAGGTACCGATTTCTCAGGATCTATGCACCCAAATTACATGAAAATGTAATCACATGTCAGTTCTAGTATAATACATTTGGCCAAAGAATACCCGTTTATCATCTGCATTTCTTCTTGGTGTAGCAATTTTAATGGCCAGTAGTGTAAATTGTTGTGCAAGCAATGTCCTTGGTGTTATCTAATGGGCTTTATGAACATTTTTTGTACAGCAATGTATTGCTACTAGGTATTGTGTGCATTCACTTAGCACACGCAAATGATTTTGGGCATTTAGTTAGTAGTGTAGTGTGCACAGAGGCACATCTGTATTGCCTCCTTTCTCTGCTGTAGAAATACTATTTTTGTGTAAGATTTTATTTTGAAAATGAGCAAACTGTTTTACTCACCCAAAAAGCCTTGAAACTGCTTCTAGACAGTGATTTTGAGGTCAGCAGTGAAAATGAATCTGACTGATTCATTACCATAAGCAGGTGCTTTGGCACAACAATCACTTGCGCAGTATGCAGTTGAGGATCGTCCATCCAGGGCACCTAGCCGGCCAGCCGCATCTCCCATCGTTAAAAATTAAACCAAGTGTTAACAATGAGAAAATTATGCTCAATGCAAAATTCTACCAAGTGGCTTCCTCTTTCATTCCCTACCTCAAATTCATATCTATCTACCATTTTTCCTTATCTTCCTTTTCCTACTATTGAATTCTAGTCTCTCATTGCAATTACATTTCAGTCTCCCTTAATCTCTTCATTGCCTGTGGAGCTTGTTGGCATATAAACTTTTACTACTGTGGTAGGTGTAGGCTTCATGTCTATCTTGGCTATGATAATGCATCTACTATGCTGTTCATAGCAACTTACCTGCATTCCTGTTTTCTTATTCATTATTAAACCCACTCCAGCATTGCCCCTAAGTGAATTTGAATCTATAACCTTGTATTCACTTGATTAGAAGTGTGGCTTCAGTTGCCTGAGACTGCAGTCATATGTGTGTGTGAGTTTGTGTGTGTGTGTGTGTGTGTGTGTGTGTGTGTGCTCTATTTTTGACAAAGGCGTTTTGGCTGAAAGATTTATGTGTGAGAATCTTCTTGTTGTGCCTATCTGCAACTCAGCATCTCCACTAAATGGTGAGTGTCAACTTTCCTTTTCATAATGTTGTTACTTTCTATCCTGGATTTTCCATGGTTTGATCAAAATTCCTGTTCCTCCTGGCAGCAAATTTCACTAATTTCCATTACATCTAACCTCAAGCTATTTGTTGCCCTTTTTAAATTTTCTGATCTATCTGCCCAATTAAAGAATCTAACATATGCTCTGATTCACAGAACGGCAGTTTTGTTTCTCCCGATGACGTCATCCTCCTGAGCAGTCCCCACACAGATATCCAAATAGGGGACATTTTACCTCTGCAATTTTTTACCCAAGAGGATGTCATCATCACTTAACCACACAGTAGAGCTGCATGCCCTCAGGAAAAATTAAAGCTGTAATTTCCCCTTGCTTTCAGCCATTTGCAGTACCAGCACACAGCAAGGCTGTTTTGGTTAGTGCTACAAGGCCAGCTCAGTCAATCATTAAGACTGTTGCCTTTGCAACTATTGAAAAGGCTGCTGCCCCTCTTCACGAATCACATGTTTGTCTGGTCTCTCAATAGATACCCCTCTGTTGTGGTTGCATCTACAGTACAGCTATCTGTATCACTGAGGCACACAAGGCACCCCACTAAAGGCCCATGGCACATGGGGTAGGGAGCATCAATTACAGTAAATAATACACAGATATGTTTGCAATGTAATGGAAAATATCATCATCTCACTTACTCGTAAATCCTTAAGTGGGATATCTAATCTGTTTTTAATTATCCAACTCCAAATTGTCTCCAGGTCAGCTAAGACACCACTCATTGAACCACCAGGACCAGCATGAATATTTAGATCCCCACGTCTGTAGGGGAAGTGAATATTGTAATCCAAATTTGGATTTATGTGCATTACCTGAAAACAATGTAAATCTACTTATGAAATTACATGGAAAGGAATCAAAAAAGCTGACAGCACATAAGCTTGTTTAATAAAGCAAAAATTTCTACAAAATTAAATTCAAATATATTTAAAATATCAAAACTTAACTAATGGAAATGACAATTATTATCAATTAAACTGTCAGCAATAAAATACAGTGAAACAGGATTAAAAGTTTGTCTATTCTATCAAATATTTGCAAGCCAGTACAACTGCAACAAAATTAAACCATCCATAAACAGAGGTCACATACAACACAGGTGTAAAAGTACTGTACATTTACTTTTGTAGAAGATGTAAAAATGTTTTAAAAATCTGATTTGGACATAATTCTGGTTGTCTACTATTGAAGACACAACAAAACACACATTCATTATGTGCAAAGAAAACTTGTACCTGTCATGGTTATAGAAGTGCTTCATGCTACTGTCCTCACACTGTTTGTTTTTTTATCACTTTCTGTTTTCCATTCATTCACTCATTCATTCATTGTGTTTCACAGATACCACCAAGAAGGATGACGTTTATGGATGTGGAACAAATCAAAGTATGCATTAACTAAAGACAATCAAATCATACAATCTCAAACTGTACAATGCATAAACAATAAACTATCACTATTCAACTTAATGCAGTTTATGGTTGTATCAGCTAAAAGTAAGTAGATTAGAGAGAAATCTGCTGCTTTAAACAAAGTTGCTGCTTCTTCAGGTGCATTAAGCAACTGCTCTTGATCTTAAAGTTGTAACTTAATATTCACTTGATTAACATTGGTATTTTTCAAAGAAATATTATCTAGATTTGTAACAACAGAAGCCTGTTTACACAACATTATTACGTGTCATGTAGCTGTACAATGAATACTTCTGCTTTTCATGTAGTGAACCAGAATCTAAATAAACAGATAATTTGAAGGGGAAGTGGATAATGGAGAATATTTTCCTTACAACTGGTATTCCCTTCTCATCAGCTTCTCTTCTCAATCTTCCTTTTTGTGGGTTAACATCGTCTTCTATTGTCTTTCTTGTCTTTTTGCCAAAAGAAAGTAATTACAAAAGATAACAAAAACAACTGTCACATATTAAATGCCCTATTATTCATGTTGTGGTATGTAAATTATGCATTACAGGCAGGTTAAAATATATGTTTACTAACACAGCCAAGAAAAGCTGACAACTATAAATCTGTCATTTTTTTTAATGCCACACTGAAAACTAATCCAGATACTCATTAGGAGCACCATACCAAGAAGCACGTATCTGGATCCACAAAATATACCTATCACACGAATATAACCAACTAATGTGCCACATATACAATAGATGCTTCAAACAACCAGTTTCAAAAATGGGAAATAAACACGCTTATTGGTCATTTTTGTTACGGCATAAAGTCAAGCACCGGCACACCAGTCAGGAAAGAAAGAGAGAAAATGGCTGTGAGAAGAAGTCAGCCAATCGCATGCTGACTGGACCTCCCTCCAGGACAACAATGCGACAGCAGCAGCCCCTGTGAAGTGGACATAAGCACTGCAACCGACTGGCGGGGCCCCAGTTCAATAGCAGCTTCAAGATTAGACACTTGTATAGCAGTGTCAACTCTATTCACTTCTTTTGTACCCTCTATGTACCACAGACTTGAAATTTTTTATACTGAAGAAGATTTATTATTTCATATGTCACCCTTTGCTTGTGACACATCTGTGTAATTGCAAAATTAAGTAATGTATCTCTTCTTTTTCTAATAAAACTCATTATTACAATTTGAATGTTTGTCTAGCAAACCGAGTAAGCAGGCTTCCTAGACACCACAATTTTAATCTGTAACAAAAGTATAAAACTGTTGCAGAGCTAAAAAAGTGACTATTATCAGAAACCTATTGAACAATTTTCTGCAGAAACATCCCCCAGGCTGCGGCTAAGCCATGTCTCCACAATATCCTTTCTTTCAGAAGAGCTAGTTCTGCAAGGTTCGCAGGAGAGCTTCTGTAAAGTTTGGAAGGTAGGAGACGAGATACTGGCAGAAATAAAGCTGTGAGGACGGGGCATGAGTCGTGCTTGGGTATCTCAGATGGTAGCACTTGCCCGCGAAAGACAAAGGTCCTGAGATCGAGTCTCGGTCTGGCTAACAGTTTTATTGTAAATCTTACTCCTCTCGTATTTTTTTAAAAGACTTTACCATCGACAATAGTAGTGACAACAACAAAGGAGGGAGGGGGAGATTACAAGTTCCAGCACATTTTAATCTGTGAAGCAGGAGTGTTAGCAGCTATGTGGGAATGTGTCTTGTACAAAAATTAGCAAGTAGACCAAGTAAGAGGAATGAGGACTTCTCATACACTGATGAGCTACTGATAACAGAGATAGAAAGTCTGTAATATTAACTGTCATCAGCAACAGTTCTGAACTACGTTCTTTTCAATAATATACACAATAGTTCTGCACTTCACTTTCTTCAATTCCATGGTCTCTGCAACAGGAAAGTAACTTTAATACATTCTGAAACAGTGTTTTACGTATTTTAACTAGCGACTGGTAGCAGTTTATTCACATAATTCCACCTCTACTGACCATGACAAATGCCTAACAAAAGCCAGTAGTGTAAAAATACCATTAAATAATCTCTATGAAATATTACGAAATACAAAGGATTCTCCTATTTCCCATACATAGATACGGGGCATTTGCATTAACTATCAATTATTGTTCTTGAATTAAATGACAGTCATCTGGTTCATCAAAGAAGTGTTTTATGCTCTGATATGGTGGTCTATTTTGTTGTTTAAGCACTGTGCTATCATCATTTACTCATTCATTGTGATCTGTAGAGACCATCAAAAAGGAGAACCTTTAGGGTGTTGAACAAGTCAAGGTACGTAACAAAATACAAACAAATGGTAGAAACTTTATTTTATACTGTATTAACAATAAACTATCACTAATACTATTCATGTTTCTGTCAGCTAAATTTAATCAAGTAAATTAGAAAAGAAGATACTACTTACGAAAGAGCTGCCGCATATTCAGTTACACTTAATATTTACTCTATGTTGCTGCTGTTTGCATTTACTTGATTGAAATCATAACTTCCCTGAGTAATACTCGACAACATCCATAAATACTCAGTCCTACCTGCAGTACGTTAATATTTGTCATGTAGATTTACAACAAACACTGCGAGTTGCCACACAGAAAACAATTTTTCATCCTTGCACTTTATATTCAAACAATTGTATCAAAAAGTGGCTAATGAATATGTTTTTAGTTTTCTTCCGAAAAGGTAGGGATTTACAATTTCATACTCTATGTTAGATGGGAACGTGAATATTTTCCCATCAGAGTACAGAACTGCAGTCTGTACACTACACAAAGAGGCTAAATCTAAATGGAAAATAGTTTTTTGCACTGTACTGCATCTGTGAACATCACAATGCAGAAGAAACTAATATTTATTGCCAGCAACAAAAGGCATTAATGATTAATGTATTATGAAGTGAGAGTAATAATTCGGGATTCGGATATAGATAGATAGTAATAATTCCAAGATCCCCAAAATGGCATCTGCTACCTATATGGTTATCTACTTTATATAGTATTTCTGTTGATCATGTCTGCTCAAAAAACATTTACGTGCACTGCCCCAGAAGATGATTCTGTAAGACAACAAGAGGAAAAATATGCAAAACAATCAAACATCCCCGTTTTTAGGTCAACACAATGAGAGATGCTTTTAAAGAAAAACTTGCTGAACTGAGTCTCTTGATAAATTTATCTATGTACTGACTCCATTTTAATGTGCTATTCAACTAGACCCACAAGAAATTTTACACTGTCTTTCATTTAGCGCGTGAGCATTTCTAGATCTGGTGAAGGCTACATCAATGGAAAGTACAGCATGAAATAACAACAATAATACAAAAAGGGTAAGACTGCTACTCGCCCATACAGAGGAGATATTGAGTTGCAGACAGACACAATGAAAAGAATGCTACACACTGAAGCTTTTGACCAAAAGGCCTTCTTCCAAAATAGAGAAAACACACAAGCACAACTCTCTCTCTCTCTCTCTCTCTCTCTCTCTCTCTCTCTCACACACACACACACACACACACACACACACACACACAGTACCACCATCTCTGGCTGCTAAGGCCAGTACAGATTATTATTTATTAATATTTACTGATACAGAACTATCTATCTCTACCGGCACAGCAAACCACAAAAAACTCCAGGAATTCAGAATGTTCATCAGTAGCAATTTTCAGCGTAACAAAATATTATGTACCCAGATAAGGTGGAATTTGGGTCCAGCATCACTTCATACACTTAATCAATGAAATCATGTCCACTGGAACATATTCTTCTACTCCAGGCATCAACAGCAGATTTTCAAAACCAGCTCTCTTGGTGTATTTCAGAGACAGGAAAATGGTGTTAAGAAAACAAAAAACTCTCTGTAACTGGAGTGCTTAATTAACTGTAAAGTGGACAAAACCATATCCAGGAAGTGTTGCAAAGTACTGATAATATGGCATTCTTGACAACACCAACAACAAAGCTCTTATAATTACACAACAATCATGAGCAACTGAACTACACTGAATTAGGAGTGCCTAGCTAGTAGCTGTTTTCATCCTAATGATGGCATGATAGTGTTCCCTCAATGCATCCAGTCAGGTCCCATTCCACGTGCGTAAAATTTAAGCTTCATAGTACAAGGGGCAGTCAAATGAAAATGAGACAGATGGAAAAATGTAAGCAGACTGTTTATTATTTCAAAAGTAAACTCCATAACTGTTATCCCACTGTGAGACAAGACAGAAAATTCCTTTACAGAAAAATGTTTTCAACTGCCCTTGGAACCTTGACTGTACCCAGGCATACCACCTTCTCGTCCAAAGCAAATTGACAGCCATGAATTCCTTTCTTCAGGGCTCCAAAAATAAGGAAATTGCAAGGAGAGAGATTGGGACTGTATGGAGGATGTGTAAGTGCTTGCCAGCAAAACTTCTGCAAGATACTCAAAACAACCTTGGCAATATGCAGGCCCATGTACACTGCAGAAGTTTTGCTGGGAAGCCCTTTCCCGTCCTCCATACAGTCCTGATCTCTTCCCGTACAGTTTCCATGTTTTTGAAGCCCTCAAGACAGTCATCTGTGGTTGCTGATTTGCTTCGGATGAAGACGTGCACGTTTGGGTACAATTGTGGTTTCACTGGCAACTGCACACATGAAGGCACAGACTATCTTGTCGCGTAGTGGGATAAATGTATTGACAGTTATGGTGATTGCATCTGAAATAATAAACGGTTTATTAACTTTTTTCCATCTGTCTCATTTTCATTTGACTGCCATTCACATACATGGAAGAGGGTTCCTCGGACTTCATAATCAGAAAAATCTTGAAAAAAAGTCAGCAACTTTGCAAAATATTACTCCCAAAAACACTAAACTCCATGCGAACAGGCCATGGAGGACCAACGGTACCAACCAGCCACCGCATCATCCTCAGCCCACAATCATCACCGGATGAGGATATGGAGGGGCATGTGGTCAGCGAACCGCTCTCCTGGCTGTATGTCAGTTCACGAGACATGCATGAGGCCATTTATTATCTAGTTACAGGTTGTTTACTTCAGTTTCCTTAACCAAAAGTGTTCTCATTTGAATAAAACTGATCAGGTGGTGTGACAGGTCAGTAGCCCCAAGGCAGGTAGAAAGAGGGCAGAGCAAGTCAAGCCTTTCTGTTCATGACCCAATCTGGACAACTCTGGTAATCTTCGCTTTTGAGAGATAGTAGCACATGTAGGAAGTGCAATGTCTCTATCTTCCATTCGTTTGTGGCAAATGTCTGCTCAGGTATTACTTATATGAAATGATGAAGTAAATTGCCAACGGTCATGCACACATTAATAGTTTTCTTCTGCAATTTGCAGGTGCGTAAATTAATTGTGCATCAAACTGCCACACCAACTGTGATGGAAGTGATGGTTTATTGGCAATTTGAATAACAACCACAAAAACAGAACCTGTATGTTCCTCATCACTGCATATGACAAAGTGTGGTATTTTGCCCCTCTCTATATTTGGATTTCAGTATTCTTTCTAAGTTAAATAACAGGTTGTTGATCATGATATCCCTGTTGTAACTTTACAAAAATCACTCATGGTACCCATTTCTTGTTCTGTCGTTTTGGGTGTCTTTGAGCCTGATTAGTTTTCTCAATCAAAAGTTAAAATGGCCAGTGCACTGAATTATGAAGCAGAACAATCAGACTAAAATATTATAAGGGCACAAGTAGGATTTGATCACATTACAGAAATGATCAACAACGGGGTTGAGGAGCTTGTTTCTAATACACTGAGGGTATAGTTTATCATATCTGATCGACACGTTCCTTTCAACCAGTGCTGTAGTGGCACAAAAATGAAGGATTTGTCAGTGCTGTACACCTAGTTTCAAACTAAAAGTTTTGAACAGTCTGACTGAGGGGCATCAAGCTCATGGAGGATTCCAATAAAATAAAAAATAAACTTTATAAAAAAAATATTTTTTAACATAAAATGATATGTCATCTTTAAAATCATAAAAATCGTAAATTTTTCCCATAACTTTATACATCACATTATTAAAATTAAAAGACCAATATCAATAATTAATTTGAAAGTAATAAAGTTATTGGTTATTCTGCTACTTCCGAGCAGTACTTACTATAGATACAAAGAAAATGAGATTTTTAGGGGCTCACATTTTTCTAAACCTAGGGGTCAAGAGCAACCCTAAACCTTTTCCTACAGAGCCAAAATTACAAACAGTTAACTTTTTGTGCAATGGAACCAATCTGTAGGGCAGGAGGGGGTGTTAACAGAAAGAAAAGATTCCAACTTGAAGAATAAGAGCCATTCTAATGGCATGGATGTTACAAGAAACTGAGCCGCCAAACAAACAGATGCACTTGGTCTGGCAGTAGGTTACTGTGATTTTGCCTGTGTAAGGCAATGGCAAACATAACAGTGGCCTCTTTTTATTCAAAGAAAACTTACCCCACAGACGGATATCTTCTACACCTATTTGGATGGTGTCTCAATGGCAAGCAATATGCATTACTTAATGTGGTTTTCTGTTGTGCATATCTTCCCACTGGCAGTGTGTACCAAATGTAAAGCATCTCATCACCCAAGGTGACCTTTTCCATATTTTGAGCGTCCGATGGTGTTATGTCCATGCCCAAACTAATCCTTTAAATGAATGAATCAATGAATATGATCTGTTATATGCGCTGATGAGAGGTACACACGTGGAGCAATGGCTTCTGGCTCCCATAGGGAGTAGCAGTTCTCAATGTTATGGATGCCCACCCAAGTTGTGGGGCAGCACTGACATGGAGAGTGGTTTGATGCACTGTGGGGTTTCCACCATTGCTCCAATCTATAATAGTTGATAGAAAACCCTTACAACATGTTGCTGCCCGAGGTGGTTGACTTAGACCAGGGCCGGCCAAGGCAGGGTGTGCGGGCTGCGGGGCAGCCCGTCTGGGCTTTGCTCTGTCTTTCTCAGTACCCAGGACATCACAATGTTTCATGTTGCAGTGTGGCATTTTTTGGTCGGTATGACACTCTTTACTTCGGCAGAATCGTGATGTCAGTGCTGTTTATCCTTCACTATTTGTTCGTGCTATGAAGGACGTTCACAGGTCCAGTGGCTATTTGCATAAAATAGGCAGTCAAGTAATCTATCGTCACAAGCCTTTACAAATTAATGGGAATGATAGGAGGGATGAAAATTCTCATTATATATTATGCAGTTGAAAAGTGACAGGTACTGCACATTTGCTATGAAATGACATTACAATACCATGCAGAAGGAATTTAAAGATTTAGTTGGCAATGAAAGAGCCAAAATTTACAACAATCGATAGACAGTATTCGTTGTTCTCTACATCAAGAGGCACTCTGTGCTAAATTTGCAGGCATGGAGCACATGAAGAAATTGGTGGTATGAACACAAAATTTCTGAAGTCACACACATCATTCCACTGACGGCTGCTACAGTTTTTGATGGAACTGAACAAAGAGTACGGAGATTTTTCACATTACTGTGAAATACATTGGTCAAGTCAAGGGGCTTGCCTGCAATGATTTTTCAATTTAAAACTCACCATTGTTGAATTTATGAAGGCAGAAGGAGTCTAGTAATGAAAATTAGAACCTCCTGAAAGGATTGCAGACCTCACATTTCAAGGGGACTTGAATACACATTTCCCACAGTAGGACATTGCAAGAAGAGAAATAGCATGTTTCTGATTTGTTCTGATGCATTCAAAGAGAAAATCACGTTGTAGAAGGGGCACATTCTGACAAAAACAGTCCAGTTCCCTAATCCCACTGGCGTTAAAGAAAACACGAGGACTGAAAAATTTTTGTGGCCGTGAAAAAATTACAAGTTTAGTTTCCTACTCATCTCGAGGACATTGCCAATCTCACATCTGTTTTGAGACCATTTGGCAATTCAGTTGAAAGTACCCCTATGCACATGCAGATGTAACTGACTGATCTGCAAAGTAAGTCCCATTTTAAAGACGTGACACACTAATGGTAACACCATCCAGGGTGTCTACATTGCTTTCCTTGGGTAGAGTTTCCTTATCTTCATAATGAAAGTTCTACTGATGTGTGTGGAAGACGTTTTTTAGATCACGAAACTAAGTAAGTCACAATATTGTGGCAACCTGAGGGAAAAAATCTGTGAAATTGTCTTTGTCTGTCTGTATACCAACAGTTGGTACCAGATAAAAATTATATGTCTACAGTGCACCAAAAATAGTTAAATAGTACTGAAAATTTGTTTTGTTTTTTATGTATGTTGTTGAAAAATATGAAATGTAAAACCAAATCTTAAGCAGTCTGACTCCACTGCCATTTAAATATGTTGCAGCTACAGTTGCCCCTCCTCAAGCTCAGACGGTGCGGTATGGTGGTAGGGGAAACGTGCCGGCACAGATGAGCTCTATCGCACTCGTTCCTGGGCAGAACCCGCAGGATTAATTCTTGACCCCTCTGACTTAGATGGTGGCCACCTCCCGAACAGAGGTACTGACAGTAGACTCTTGACACAGTGACATAGGAAAAGTCCAGTGCCAGCACAAACTTGGAGGCAGTGTCTCCCATGTGCTCAGCATCCATAATTAGGCCACAATGAAATATGCTATCTTGCACTAAACTGGCATGTCAATGGTTAGCACAAGATCTGAAGACATTCCAGTCATAAGACATATCCCATTCACCATGGTGCCAGAGTTCATTCACTCTCTCTCTCTTGAACACAGCAACTATATCTAATTCAGTTGTTTATAAGGTAAATAGCAATCTATGCTTTCATAATATTGTGAATTGTTCATGAAAGTACTATACTAATGTGTTTAATTATTAATATTTCTGAGTTTAATATTCTTACCTCATCACCAACAACAACATCTGTATCAGGCACTGTCCATACGGGTGGCTCTGAGTTAGGTAATTCTTCTGCACTGGACTGTCTGTTAAAAGCAGCTATTTGTTGTGGTGGTGTAGCATAGCGCCTACGGCCGTCTGACTGAAGGCATGACTGGAGAGTGTGTGATATCTGCAGTCTGCATTCTTCCATTTCATGAAGAATTTCCTTTGACTATAAAAATTAAAAACAAGATGACAGTAAATGTTATAGTAGTAAACAAAAATAACATGAACAATTATAAATCAAGTGAGACCATTCCATCAGTTTGGCTAAATCATGGACAACCCATTAATGGCATGCCACAAGGTTTAATGTTTGGCTCACTCCTATCTTTTTTCTATAGAAATAATATCCAATCATAGACAAATAAAGTGGAAATTATTCGTTTATGTCAGCACTGCAAGCATCATAATTATATAAACACCAGTTGGGCAGCATCAAAAAGAGTGTGAAGTCCAATAAAATTATTAAATAATTTTCTGTAAATTGTCTATTAATTAAATTAGACAGAAAACTGTTCATAAACTTCTATGCAAGGCAGAAAGTAACATTCACAATAGTTTATAAAGCAGCAAAATTGAAGGCACTGGTGCAATAACAAGATAAGTCAAAGTTACAAACTTCCGAGTAAAAAACAAAAAACTGTCCAGAAATTGGAAAACTTTATTAATTAGTCTTGCCTTTTCCCAATCTATATTTAGGCCACCAACACGCTGTAATACTTTATTATGTAACCAAACAAGAGATTTATTATGATATATATTGAATTTTTTTTTTAAAACACTGGTTTGCATTGCACTAGCACCAAACAACTTTGCTTTCTGAGCATGATGTCAAAAAACAAACAAATAAATAAAGAAACAACAACTATCAGCACTTTAAAAATTACTGAACATGATAAAGAGTCTGAAAATTACACAAGAAATGGATACCATAATACATGGTAAATAAGAAGTTAATTGTGGTTCTTCTTCTGATGAACTGTATGTAGCATCCAGAACATTTCTGTCACAGTCCACCTTTTTATAAAAGTCCATGTCTGAGGTTGGCACAAACTTCTTGGCAAGCTTCCTAACACCTAGGCAGATGCACTTTATAAAGTTTTTCATCAGGAAAAGTTTAGTTGAGGCTTTCTGAATGATGAAATCATGATAGATAACTTGTGATAATGATGCACTACAGTGAACTATATGCTTGTCTGCAGTGGGGTACTCAAAGAATCTGTATTTTGAAACAGTAAACTTTTCATTATCATTAATCTTAAAGTTTGACAAAAACAGCTTTCTTGGATGAAGCAAGAAGTCTAAAAATATATCTTCTGTAACATCAACCACAGTGAAATTTGTGGATGTATTTTACATGTCAGATTCTGACTACTGTTTGGTGCAATGACAAAGCAAGCCCTAAACATGTCTAGTTCTTGCCTAAAACACCCTACATTGACAAGTCCATTCGCTATGTTATGCTAAGTTGGTTCCTTGGACAGGTCTCATTTTTGTACCACACAATAGAGCAATTTTAATACTATGCAATGGTTATAAAATCTCCTTTTCATCCAAACGTGGACATATCTGATTACTGCTCCAATGCCTTCAATTGCTATTATCCACTCATTGTGATAATGAACAATATAGGAAATTACGTAGAAAAAAAAATGAACAAGTCAACATCATACATATTAAGCATAATAGGCTTATCTAACAATTAATCTATATAATTTATCAAAAAATGTTTCACATAACACAAGCATGTAAATAAATAGCCGCTGCACTGCAACTATTTCAAGCTATGAGTGAGCTAGAATATCAACAGCAACAAAGATGTTGCTGGGAGTCAAGAAATTGCATCAGAGATAACAGATCACAAGTTTTATCTTTGAGAGTATTACAAGGCTAAAATCTTAGATTTTTCTGTAACAGTGCTGATCTCCATGTATCTTTATCAGTCATAATTACTTCAAATAGGCAATTTAAGATATATTTACTTTTAAAGAAATGAAAAAGGTTCTTTCTGGAATGTCTCAACGACATTTAATCCACACATTACGCACAGTCCAAGTTATAATCCAAAAATTACTGTTACAAGCATTGAAATTGTGAAAAAATATTTTTCATCTACATCTGTATGAGATTAATTTTACTACAGCTGTTTATTAAAATTCACGTAGCTCGTTTCTTATTTGTAACTGACATTTTCATGTGTTTATAAAAGAAGTGCAAACCCTGAAACCAGCATGATTAACAGTGTTATGGACCTTCTGTGTAGGGCTGCCAATAAGCAAGAATTGGATGCATACAGCTTGTGAATTGTTTTCACATGAGTTCTGTGTTACGACTACGCATGGATTGCAGCATATATTTCTGTTAGCGATGTTGGGAAGAGAAGTACACACTATGGTTTCTTTTCTTACATCAACCACAGACAATAATGTTAGGTGAATAGAGGGGACGATGCATTTTATCCAGTTGCTTCTCATTAAACCCCATGAAATAGTGTGGGTGTTGGGATGTTGTCACATTGTAAGGCACTAGCATTGAGGGACAAGTGGATCTATGCCATTAAAACGCATTTCTTTCCCTAATATGTCCACAAAATCATTGGCCAAAAGTAATCCTCAAAGATTAACACCAGCACAACTTACAAATACAACAGAACAACAGAATCACCTCCACAATTTGCACTATGAAGTAGGCACTATAAGAATATCGCATTTCCATCATATGTAAAACTAACTAGTCGCTGTAAATGGGAAAAGATGACACAATTGATCATGTTTCAAGTTTACAATAATTCTTGGTGTATACTGCACAGTTTTAGCAGCACTCATATTGTGACAACATGTTCTAGGTGGTTATCAATCGTTATAAATGTTTAAAGTGTGTACCTTATGTAAAACTATAATAGCAAATGATCTGATGTTACTTGTACCACACTGACTTTACAACTTTGCAGGTATGAACACTGATGATTGATTTGTATAAATGATTACCTTTCACTCATAAAAACAAATGTAACATGGCTCACTGCCGGTTCAAGCCTTTTGACTGTATAATACACTGGTGGCTTGTATGTCAATAACACAGTTTATGTAGTTAGGCAGTTTCTCATTTAGCCACACAAGGTTGAACTGACTCCATCCCTAACCTTCCCAACCAGGAAAAATACAGGATGATCACCAGGAATCAAACCAGGGTCTTCCACATCACTAGTCGATAATGCTGCTTAATACATTACAGATCTGTCCTTTTGCTGATTGCATCTTCATGGATCCCATGTCTGTTAGCATAATCTAGGTTACAGAATATTCTTGACTGATTATAGCACTTAACAGCACCAGGACTTGAAACGAGTTCCAATCTACGTGCAACACTCTAATAAAATAAGCTACCAAGATATGACCCATTACCTGCTCCAGTTTCATTTCTGCTACTTTCTATGCTTTTTAGAAGCTCTCCTGCATACCTTGCTGGACTAATGCTCCAATTACCAGTTTGATGCACAGTTTTAATTTGCCTGCAAGATTTGGAACAGTGAACACTCAGCTGCAGGTTGAAAGATTTCATTCTGGACCATGTGCATTATTGCTCTTAACCCTTAACCGGCATCGTGGGTCATTTTGGACCCACTGACAACAATAAAACCGTCTAACAATGGAAACACGTGGAGTTTCTGTTTCGCACGCCAGTGTAATCTCAGGAGGTAAGTGCCATCGCTGGGTCCAATTTGACCCGCGATTCCAGATATGGGATTTTTGAAGTCAGTGTATACCGATTTATTTTGTGGTGTTTCAAGCACTTTATTGCCACAAGGCAGCGGGGCCTCACTGAAAAAGAAATCTGTGAACTATTATTAGACGAAAATTATTCAGACACAGAATCTTTAAGTGATTTTCAACCTTGTGTTGAAGAGAACATAAGTGATGATGAAAATACACAACAAGAAATTTCTTCTGATTCAAGTAATTTATCATCTGATGATTCAGTAGAGAGAGATAGCTGGCTGTCAAGTAGTGGATATTTTCGTGGCAAAAATTGATTCAAGTGGTCTACTCATCCACCAGTTAGGTCCAGAGTCAGAAGCCACAACATCATCACTTACCTGCCTGGTCTCATCGGTACAGCTTGTGAAAAACGGAACATGTCACCAATTGAATCATGGCAGTTGCTGATATCAGATGAAATGATCGCAATTATTTGCACTCACACTAATCAGAAAATAACAGAATATTCAGAAAAGTATAAAACTAATGCTACTCACAATAACCATGAAAGCATTCTTTGGGTTGTTGCTATTATCAGGTGTATTCAAATCTGGCCATGAAGATATAGAAAGTTTATGGGCAACTGATGGAACTGGCCGAGATATATTCAGAATAACGATGTCGGTAAAGCGATTTGTGTTTCTGTTATCTGCTTTGAGATTTGATGATGTGAATTCTAGGGAAGAAAGAAGAACTAATGATCGTGCTGGTCTCATCTCAGAAATTTTTGGAAATTTCATTCATAACTGTCAGAAAAACTATAGCTGCTCAGAATATTTGACAGTTGATGAAATGCTTTGTCCTTTTAGATGGAAATGTTTTTTCAGGGTTTATATGAAATTGAAGCCTGCTAAATATGGTGTCAAGATTATGTGCCTTTGCGATGCTAAAACACACTATTTATACAATGCTTTTATCTATACGGGCAAAGCTATCACTAATAAAACAAGCCAACTCTCAGTTCCAACACAGAATGTACTGCAGCTTGCAGAACCTTTATTTGTAACAAACAGAAATATAACTGCTGATAACTGGTTCTCTTCTGTGGAGTTGGTTGACAAACTGATTGAAAATACCTGTATTGGAACAATGCGCAACAATAAAAGGGAAATACCACCAGAATTTTTAGCCAATAAACGATGGGTAGTAGGATCTACGTTATTTGGTTTTGTGAAGGATAAAACATTGGAATCTTATGTCCCAAAAAAGAATCTAAGTGTAGTGGTAATCTCATCAATGAACCATGACAATTCAGTCAATGAAAACAGTGGAAAACCTGAGATAATTGAATTTTACAGCAGAATAAAAGGTGATGTTAATACATTAGATCAAAAATGTGCAAATTATTCAGTCTCTAGAAGAACTCAACGATGGCCATGTGCCATTTTTTCAGCAATACTGAATATTTTGAGTGCAAATGGATTCGTATTATGGAAGGCATCAAATAGTGGAAAACGTATGAAACGTAATCATTACATAAAAGAAATTGGACTGAATTTGATAAGGCCATTTATCACAGAAAGGAAGATGGAGTATTCTTCATTTTCAGTAGATTTGAAGAGTAGACTTGATAATTTTGTAGGGGCAGCTGATGAACCACAAAATGACCTACGACCAGAAAATTCACCTTGCAATCAAAGTGGCTCACGAAAATGAGGAAGATGTTATTTATGTGGTCCTAAAACTGACAGCAAACAATCACAAAAATGTGACAGATGTCTTAAATTCATCTGTAAACGACATGCAGAAAAAAAAGTGCTGTGTACCAAGTGCCATTCTTAGTTCAGGTACTGATATAGATAACATTTGGCCACTTCCAAGTATCGTTGTCATTATTTTTGTTTCTGAGTGATGGCATAAAGAATCCCTATTTATGTTAAGGGGAAGTTATGAGAAACCCCATGCTATATCTAGGGATTTTTAATCCAAACCTTTTTTGTAATCATGTAGCATTCCAAAGTAAGGTACTAAAAATTCTCGTAAAATATGAGAAGAAGGACAATTGGAGAAATATGTTTGTTGATCTTCTTGAGAGGATTGCCAATGACCATGAATAGTTTAGTCACTTGATCACAGTTGATGAGCCCTGAATTTTTGAGTATGATCCTGAGACAAAGAGGCAAAGTGGGGAGAGATGCACTGAGACAACTCTATGACCACAAAAAGCTCAAATGAGCAAATCAAAGATTAAAACAATGTTGATTTGCTTTTATGACAGTAGGGATATCATGCATAAAGAATTTGTTCCCCCAGGACAAACTGTTAACCAAGTATTTTACAAAGATATCCTTGAGAGGCTCATCAAAATCGTGAATCAAGTAAGACTGGATATTGCAGACACGCGGATGCTGCATCAAGGCAATGCCCCATATCACACGGCCATTTCCATTATGGAATTTTTGACCTCAAAAAGTATCCCTGTTGTTCCACAGCCCTCCTATTCACCTGATCTGAGTCCCTGTAACTTTTGTCTTTTCCTGAAATTGAGAAATGTCTAAAAGGACGTCATTTTGGGACTCTGGAAAACATTCAAAAGAATGTAGCCGACACGTTAAAAGCCCTAGCTTTTGAAGCTTTTCAGCACAACTACCAAAACTGGGAAAAATAACTCTGCCAGTGTATAGCTGCAGAAGGGAACTGCTTTGAAGGAAAGAATACTACCGTTGTTTGAAAAAAATAGAACTTTGATAGATAAAAAAATCAGTCTCATTACTTTTCTCACACACCTAGTGTAATGATATGACATAAATTTCAAAATTAGATTTTAAACTGTAAAACATTCCTAGGGGCAGCTGTGCACTCTGATCAAATTTATTGTTTGTGATCTGCAGATTAAAACTGAAGAAATTAAGGTGATGAGATCCGCATAATTTGAAAGACCCAAAGGTTGTTGAGAGTTTCAAATGGAGCACTAGGTAACTACTGACTACAGAAGAAAGGAACACAACAGAAGATAAAACTATGAGAGATTAAACAATAAAGACAGCAAAGGAACAATTAGGCAGAGAGACATGGCATAGAAGATATTAATTTCACTTGACAAAAGGAGAAAAATAAACAATGATATTGATAGGAAGTGCAAAATGGATAAGCAAGACTGACTACAGGAGAAATGCTTAGAAGCATGGGCGACTATTGGAAAGTAGATGCTTCCCATGACAATACAAAAAACCTTTGGAAAAAATAAAAGCAACTGTATGAATAATAAGAGCTCAGATGGAAAGCTCGTACTAAGCAAACAAGACCGAAAAACAAAAGGAACATATAGAAAAGCTATACAATGGAAACAAAGTTGAAAACAATAAAATTTAAAGGAATGAAAAAGTACACAGAGTTGAGTAGGGTCATGCAAAAACAACTTGGCAGAGCACTGACAGACCTAAATTGAAACAAGACACCAGAAGTACACGACATTCTCTGAGATTTATTGAAATCCTTGGGAAAACATACCATTACAAACCTATTCCATCTGGTACGCAGGGTATAAGTGACAGAGAAAATACCATCGGACTTCAGGAATAATGTAACGCTCTCAGTTCCAAAGATGGCAGGTGCTGACAGATGTGAATATTATAGAATGATCAGTTTAGTAAATCATGGCTGCAAAATACCAATATAAACCATTTACTGCTAAGTAAAAAGACTGGCAGAAACCAATCTTGGGAAAGATCAGTTTGGATTATGGGGAAATGTAGCAACACAAAAGACAATACTGACATAATTATTTATCTTAGAAGACAGACTGAAGAAAGGCAAACCTCCACATACAACAATGGTAGGTTTAGAGAATGCTTTTGACAATGTTGGATGAATACATTCTTTGAAGTTCTGGAGATAGCAGGGATAAAATATAGGAAACAAAAGATTATCTACAACTTGCACAAAACAATATGCTATCGTAAGATTAGAAGGACATGAAATGGAGGCAGTCTTTGAGAAGGAAGTGAGGTAGGGTTGGAGCCTATCCCCACATCATTTAATCTGTACATCAAACAGACAATAAAAAAAGGAGAAACTTGGAAAAGGAATTAAAATCCAGAGCGAAAAAATAAAAACTGTAAAGTCTGACAGTGACGCTGCAATTCTGTCAGTAACAACAAAGACTTGGATGGGCAGTTGAACGGAATGGCTAATGTCTTGAAAAAGGGCTATGTCAACAAACATAAAACAACAGTAACGGTATGTAGTTGAATTAAATAATGCAACGCTGAGGGGGATAGATTAGGAAATATGATACTAAAAGTAGTAGATGAGCTTTGCTATTTGGGCAGAAAAACAGCTGAAGGATGAGCAGGAAATAACTGTTTAATGTCCCGTCGACAACGAGTTCATTAGACACAGAGCACATGCTCGGATTAGGGATGGAAAATGGCCGTACCCTTTCGAAGAAACCATCTTGGCATTTGCCTTAAGCAGAAAATGGAAATCAATATATGGCATTGTCGGCCGGGAGGCCCCATCCAGGGAAATTCAGCCGCCGTCTTATTTCAGTCGACACCACATTGGGTGGCTTGCGTGCTGGTGATGAGGATGAAATGAGGAAGACAACACAATACCCAGTCCAACCTGGCTGGGAATTGAACCTAGACCTGCTTGCACAGGAGGCGAGCATGTTAGCACCCAGTTAAGCAGGCGGTCAGCCTTAAGCAATTTAGGGAAATCACAGAAGGCCTAAATAAGGAGGGCTGGACGCAGATTTGAGTCGCCATCCTCCCGAAAGCGAGGCCAGTGCGCTAACCACTGCACTAACCCGCTCAGTAAAACAACTGAAAATGGTCAAAGTAGACACAATATAAAATGCAGACTAGAGTTGTCAAAGTATTTTTGAAAAAGAGAAACTGCTAACGCTGAATACAAATGTTAGTTTTAGGAAGTCTTTTTTGAAGGTATTTGCCTGGAGCTTAGCTTTTTATAGAAGAGAAACATACACAATAAACAGTTCAAACAAGAAGAAAATGAAGCTTTTAAAATGTAGTGCTACAGAAAAAGCTGAAGATTATATGGGTAGACTGGATAACTGCTGAAGAGCTACTGAATTAAATTACGGAGAAAAAAATTATGACACAGTTTGACTACAAAAAGGCATCAGTTGACAGGAAACATTCTAAGTCATCAAGGTACCACCATTCTGGTAATGGAGGGAAATGTGGGGATAAAATTTTAAAGGGAGACCAAGGATAAAATATTGTGAGTGGGCCCAAATGGATGTAGGTTGCACAGCATGGACTAGCATGGAGAACTGCATCAAAACACTCTCTGGACTGAAGACCACAACAACATATCTAGCAGTCTTTGATCTACTTGGTTCAATAACTGAACTTTTAAAAACGATTATCCATTAAAAGCCAAAAACATCTCTCATTTTATGTCACCTACTTCTTATCTATTACACTGATAAATATTTGATAAATTTCTTAGAATGCTACAAGTTTGGTTTTCTTCTTTGTAATACCAAACAATAGTTCCAGTGCAAAATTGAGCAATTTTACTATTTCACAAAGAAGTTGTGTTCTGGAATATCTCTGTTTCCTTTACTTTGACAGGCATCTGACAGTATGACTTCTATATCATCCGATATTAAGCAAGTAAAATTAAAATGAATTTCTGATAAGCCTCATTAGAGTTTTCAATATCAGAAGTATGGGGGCTGTGCTGAAAGTTCTTAGTAGCTCTTAAAATGTAAATCTGATAAAAAAGGAAGTATTTCAATTTGAATGTGTGTTGTTTTTCAACCCTGAAGCATGCACGCAACAGTTCCCCCATCACTTAATTGCAAACCATGTTGAGAATGGTGAGTGAAGAAGCAGACATTGCTGTGTCAGACACACTGCCACAATTTTCATGTAATGATATGTTAAAAAAAAAAATAAATGCAGAAGAAAAAACTCTTTTCTAGTACAGTTTTGGTGAGTCTGCCCCTTCTAGGCCCAACATTGGAAATTGGTTTTGAGAATTTTAAAAATATTGGGAGACTCTTGAAGATGAACCTCGTCTCAGTTGCCCAACAATGGCAGTGACCCAAGAAAACATTGATGCTGTGGGGAAAATGATCAAAGATGGTCCTCATCTCACATTTTGTGACAGTGAAAGGACCGTAAACATTGGATCGACTGCAGCACAAACCATTGTGCCTGATCATTTAGGCCTAACCAAACGATGTGTCCACTGTGTGCCACATTCCCTGACAAAAAGCCAAAAACAAACAAGAATGGATCAGTGTCAATTTATGCTTGAAAAATTTGACATAGGGCAGCCCAAAGACTCTTACAATATCGTCAAACGTGACAAAATATGAGTGTCACCATTAAGACTCCAAAATGAATAGGCAGTCATAGGATGAGGAACAACCCACAGTAGTTAGGAGAAGTAGGAGGTCTGGAATGAAGACAGTGACCACTTTATTCATCAAGATTGGTTGTCTCAACTCTGTGAGCTTGGATTCATGTCACATAATCAATGCTGAGTGGTACGTGACTGAATGTCTGCCAAAAATCATCGCCACGTGGAGGTCACAACACTCAATGTTGCAGGGTGTGCACCTTGTTCTGCATCATGACAATGCCTCAGCATACACAGCTGCCAGAGCAATCGATTTCTTGGAGAAGGAAACAGTGTGAGTGTTACCCCACCCACACTATTCACATAACTTGGCCCTGTGAGACTCCTTACTGTTCCTTAAGAGAATGGAAAAAAATCATGGGCAGAGTTTTTCATTCGATGAAGAGGCTATTACAGCATACCCCCCGTGCTCTAAGTGACGTCCCTAGAGAAGCTTGGACTGAGACATTTTTGCGGTGATTTCATAGGATGGAAAAATATGTGTGTGTTCATGGAGAGAATTTTGAAAAGTTGTAACAGTTATATATAAAACAAATTTTTTTCTGAAGTTGCACTAAAAACTTTCACCATAATCCTCATATAAATACATTAATATTCACCTGTCCCTCACTTTATACAAAAGGAAACAAAATTAACTCTTTCCAATATTATAGGTAGAAATTTACCAGTGAGACTTGCTTTGGTAGAAAGTAGTCCTGATATGCTGCTCCACCAGGTAACCTCCTCCTTGCAACAGCGTGAAGAACAGTGTGAGGGTTTAAATCTGAAGCCCTCCCCACACGTATAAACAAGGAACCAGGATGAATGACGATTATGGTCTGAGCTTGTATTTGCTGTAAATGACAAAATGTTGCTTTACAAACACTACTGTGATAACATATTTTACTTATATTATTAAGAAACATTGACAGAGACAAGTAGAAGATTCTCAAATGTCTTCATATTGGTTCAGTGTAGAACACACATAAGATATCACTATCAAGCTGCACAAATATAGGAAAAGACACATAAATTATATAATAATACTGAACTCATTTCATCTTACCAATTTTATGAGATACTGCTCAGGAAAATATATCGTTCAACAATCTTTATATAATCCATAGTGATACAAGATCAGCTAAGTACTCCTTTCACACTCTCTTCTGGAAAGGACTAAGCAATTGTTTCTCCCATCATTCGCATATTTTCCTATAAATTAATTAGTAATATAGATGGGAACCCTAAATTTTTCACGTACTGCACATTGGGCTAATTTTTCATAGAAATACAACTGGACCATATCATCGAAAACAGATGACAAGCAAACTCTGCATTAATCTCAAAGCAAGAACAGCAGAGTTGCAGTCTTGACTTGAGAATTATGGGGAGGTTACCTGTCAAAATAACATGTTTTCAATTATTATATTTGGCTGCAATCCTCTCAATCATTTGCACTGTCAAGGAGATCTAAATCTACCTCTAATCCTCAAACCACAATGTGGTGTGTGGTGATGGGTGTCTAATGTACCACATTCTCTTTCCATTCACAGATAGTACAGGGCAAGAAAGACTGTAGCACTGCTCGGTAAGAGCTTGAATTTTTCTTATTTTAATGTCGTGGTGATTATGCAAGTTGTTGCGAGATATTGTACATCCCTTCACCCATTTTGGAATGTAGGCTCTCAGAATTTAGTGAGTCAGGCTGATTGAAATGCACGTATCTCTTTTTGTAATGTCTCTCGCTATAGTTTATTGGGAATTTCAGCAACACTCTCATGCTTTTAAACTTAACTCTAATGAAACATGCACTTTTTATTTAATTTTTCTATCTGTTCCATTAATCCAACACAGTAGGAGTTCCACACTGATGAGTAATACTCAGGAATTCCCACCTTATTCAATGTGTTTCCCTCTTACCTATCAAGCAGTTACAGTACTCTAAACAATTTTAGGAAAATACGTCAGGCACAGTGTCACCTTATTCTCAGTTGCCAATTCCCACTTAAAATTTATGTTCCCCAGTCTATAGATAGCAGGTTTAAATATCCTCCTATTACTATGGCATGCTCAGAGAATATACAAGTTATATTTTCCAAATATTCTCTGAGATATACTCCATCTCCTCAGAACTTAGTGTGGGTGGACAGAAGCAACATCTGCTTACTAGTATGATGGAATGGAAGGTGTTTCGTCAAGAACACCTTGACCAAATGCTACCCAACAGATGTTCCAGTATTTCTATGCCTGTGGGATATACTGATCAAAATTTAATCCTTATAAGAGGTTAATTTCATTACACTGGAGAGTCATTGCTACAGATTAAGAGTGGTGTGAGTATACCACGGCTACTGAGTGCATCTAATGTTACTGGAACTCTTAAGGTTGAGACACAGAATGCCCAGAGGACAAGCACATGCAGCTTTTCACAGTCTTTTGGACCCTACAAAAAGTTGAACCATTGACATGAGAGCATAATACCAATAGATTGCACAGACAACTGGCTGTAGTAAAATGACTGCAGAATGAGTGATGATGATTTGGACTCGGGACAATAGATGACGACAAGCATAGGTCTTTCCAGAAGGACTACATGGGTGAGAGGAACATAGGAAAGCAAGGTGTCCCCAGGAACCATCAGGAACATTACTGGAAGCTGAGTTGAGATCTCGAGTTGCCATGCATTGTTTACCACTGACACTACATTACAAAAAACAGGGAAGTGCATGGTGTCAAGCTAGTGATTAGCTCATTTCTGGTTGTGGCTATCAGACCAACAACAGCGTGTGGACAGAAGCCACAGGACGCAGCAATTCTTGAGATCCAACAATTCTAACTCTTGGAATCATGGTATGGGAAGAAGCTATAATATGTGGCAACAGGACTAATTTGGTAGCTGTCAAATGAGGCTGAATGCTCACTAACACACGGCAAGAATGGTAAACCCCATTACCACACCCCTCATGACCCGAATATCACATGGCACATTCCAGCAGGATACTGCAAGTTCACACACTGTAATTTAAACCACAGATGACTTGAGAAATGTTCAGATCTTCAATTAACCTGCTCAGTCTCCACTCACAGAACATGTCTGTGATGTGATGGGAAGACATGATACCTTCATAACAGCTTCAAGCCATTAATCTTCTTGAATTGACACAGCTTGTGTTTAAAGTAAGGCAAGAAATTCCCCAGTATAACATTCAGAGTCTCTTTGCTTCCTTGCCACAATGAATACAAGAATGTATCCTTGCCCACAGGGATCACAACTCATACTGATATTTACAATGTAAATCCATTCAGAGTGGAATGGGATCTTCTCATAGTTTGATAAATATTGGAGTGATGCTTCATGCTGTAACACTTTCCACTTCCATTACCATAATTTAGGCCACCTTCATTGTTTACTTTCACTCATATTATTTTAGAATCTAATTCAGTACTAATTACATTTGAGATTATCAATTTCTTTCTGGCAGCAAGTACTCCATCACTACTGGGGTCTGCCTGAGCCTTTTGGAATATATTCCATCTTGAGTTTAAAAATTTCAGTGGAATTAATTTCTGGTTTGAGCAGATATTCCTTGCTGAACTACATCTAACTGCACACCTGGTTTTCAGAGAGGTTTCTTTAACCAAAAAGTCCTCATGTACATGCCCTATACACTCTTCAGCCTCTACACTGTAGTGCACACCTAACTCATCAACGGAAACTCCAGATTTCTCTGTCTCATGCAAAAAATCATTGACGAATCAATGGGGCCACAGGTTTACACCTTCCACCTAGCTCCAAGCAATAGGACCACTGTCAGTCCTAGGTATGATGCTGCAAAGCACAGTGTTTTCACCCCATGAGACTGGCCCTACCATCTTTCACCACTTCAATCAGCTACCATTCCAGCCAGTTGTAAACATTGCACACAGAGACCATCCTGACCCAGCTGCCATTTCCCTGAGGGACTCCCTTACATGTCATACTTTGTAACTCCTAATAACAAACAAGATGTCCCTCTCCACAAGTCCAAAACTGTAGGAAGCTCAGCCCTAGACCCAATGGGTAAAGTGGTTCTTAACTGGATTAGTTGTATTTCTGCCAATTCACTGTTAGGGTGCAAAGGTACAGCCATACAGGCAACATCCACATCTGTCCTCTATCTAATGATCCATGTCCCAGCTGCTGTTTGCCTCTCTTCCTTAAGCAAGAATAAATCAGCAAATCATGTACAGTGAAAGTCACAAAGGTGTTACTGTTTCCAGACAATGACGATAAAATGAGAGTTCCTGTCTCAGAGATCCTATCACACTTCACA